>NW_026068121.1:1343990-1361550 GCF_014885135.2 Alexandromys fortis
AGCGGGCGCCTGGCGATGCGGATGCTTTCTGGGTGTGGCTGGGTTCGCGGCTCGGACCCCGCCGTGCTGAGCCGCCTGCGCGATGAGGCCGTGGTGCGGCCTGGCTTTCTGAGCCAGGCGGAGGAGGACACGCTGACACGTGAACTGGAGCCCCAGCTGCGGCGCCGGCGCTATGAGTACGACCACTGGGACGCGGTGAGTGGGCGTAGCCCAGGGGCGAGGACTATGAGGGCACGCCCACGGGGCGGGGCCGTCTAGTAGACGGTGAGCACTGGGGCGGAACTCGGTGGGCTCGGCCAAGCTAAGGCCAGTGTCCCGCGGCAGCATGTGACACACTGCTTTGGTGTGTGTCGTGGCGGGTACTTGGCAGCTCAGGAGGGACAAAGTTCGGAACACTAGGATCCGGACATCCTATGGGACAGGGCTAATCTTAATGCCAGAGCTGAGGAAGGGGGAAGGTCTGCAGCTGGGTGGTGTGGGTGGGACCTAGAGCAGCGGGGGCCTGAGCCAAGAAGGTGAGCCGGGCGTGTTGAGCCCAGGGGGATAGAACAGTGCCATGGGCTTGGAATCAGAGGGCCTTTGTGGGCATCAGGGAATGGGCTGCAAAGGCAAGATTCCTTTGGACATGAGGTCTTGCAGCTGATGGCTGTCGATAAGATCAGGGGTAGAAAGAAGACTTGGGTGAGGGGGTGCCAGCAGTTGGGGTCTCTCTAGGGTCTTAATGAGATTGAATTGAGCCCGGAGACTGAGACTCCGAATACTGGGGCAGCACCAGGGACTAGGAATTGGAGCCTGGAGACCAGATGTGCGGTTGAGACCTCTCTGAGCCAGTTTAGGATTGTAAATTAAAGCAGGACTGTGCCTCATTTCCCTCTCCTGGAAGTTTCCAATCATGACCTGAGCTCTCTGTGCAGGCCATCCACGGCTTCAGGGAGACCGAGAAGTCCCGCTGGTCTGATGCAAGCCAGGCCATCCTGCATCGGGTCCAGGAGGCTGCCTTTGGCCCTGACGAGAGCCTGCTATCCTTGGTTCACGTGTTGGACCTGGAACCCCAGGGCTACATCAAGCCCCATGTTGACAGTGTCAAGGTGGGCAGAACTCCCAGGATCTGGGTGGGCAGGAGGGCGGGTCTGAGCCTGACCCCACCCCCTCTTCTAGTTCTGTGGATCCACCATTGCTGGCCTCTCCCTGCTGTCCCCAAGTGTTATGAAGTTGGTACACACCCAGGAACCTGAGCAGTGGCTGGAACTGCTGCTGGAACCAGGCTCCCTCTATATTCTAAGGTAATGCCTTGCCCAGAAGCCCTCAGATGAGGTCAGGCGCTTCTAACACCTGTTTGTGCTCTCACAGCAGAGGAAGCAGCAACCACCACTCAGAAAAACCATAGACATGCTGGAAGAGTGGGATTTCCCTCCACCCACCCCAGTCTCTTCTTGCAGGGGTTCAGCCCGATATGACTTCTCCCACGAGATCCTTCGAGATGAAGAATCATTTTTTGGGGAGCGACATGTCCCTAGAGGCCGACGCATCTCAGTGATTTGCCGCTCCCTCCCTGAGGGAATGGGGTCAGGAAGGCCAGGAAAGCCACCCCCAGCCAGCTGACTTCTACGCCTATCCTCTGGACTTGTGAATAAAGTTGGAAAAAGAATGCTGTGGTTGTCTTCAAATTACTATCTGCCAGGGCTAGGGCCCTCAAGAGACAAGTCTTAGAACCCACATAGCCTGGAGGCTGCCAGGGTGTACCCCATCACACATACTCCTAAAGCCATTAGAACATTCCTTTTATTGCATTAATTGCTGATCCCCAGTCCCGGGTCTCTTCCTTCTCCTCTTCACCTAGACAGGTTTCTAATAAACGTTACCTGAGCCCTTCAAAGCCCAGGTTCCCTCATGCTTCTGATTCTGAGACACAGAGCTGGCCACCTTCAGCCACCACAGCCACAAGCAGCCGCTGAGAGCTGAGGCAGCTGCTGCCAGCGGTGACGGTCGTCGAGGAAGGTCACATCAGCATAGCTGGTGGGCCGGCAGCAGGGTCGACCATGGGCCCGACCCTGCCCACGCAGTCGGGCCAGCACCAGGCTGTGCTGGGTACGGGCCTCTCGGGGACAGCTGCCAGCACAGTATCGGAAGATGACCTTCTCCTCTGAGGCATAGCCCAGGCCCAGCTCAGCCACCGGCAGTGTCAGGCTCCACAGCTGGCATGGACCAGCCAGAGCTCTTGGAAGGCGGACATGGTTGTTACCTAGTGCAGGGTAGAACGGGAATATGAGACAAGAGGCCTTTAGAAGGAAGTGGGGAGTCACGAGGCACCCCTAGGAATTCTTACCCTCCTGGGGCTTCCAGTTCCCTCCAGTCTCTGCCATCTCCTCAGATGAGATCTCTTCTGCCGTTGCAGCCCCTTGAGGATCAAAGCCCCACCCGAGGCCCAGGTGCAAGGACAGGAGCAGCAGAAACACGAGAGTTAGTCTTCCTGCAGCCATTGTGACAGGGAAGTCCCAGGATGCTGAGAACCCGGTCCCCTCAATTTATTCACTGCCTGTCCTGGGGATTAAACTCACTGCCAGCACCATGGCTTAGGGAAGCCACTGGGGTTCCACCCATCTTGTCCCCACATCCTCGCCCCTAAGAATTGATGGCTTACCCACCCAGACATTCCATAGATCCATTTCCGGATGCCCCTGATTTATGAGTGCCCCACTATCGGCCAGAAACAAAGCCCAGAGCTGGCCACCAATCTGTGTCCCCACCCCACCTGCTTTTGCTGGGAAGTGCAGGGACACCAGAAGAGAGTCTCTTGTAGGTCATGCCCTAAAGTGTGGGCCATGTGGGGCCAATCAGGACCGGGAAGGGCTCATGGCAGATGGAAGAGTCAGTGGGCTTCCATCCATCTCGGATTCAGTTAGGATTAAGGCATCGCACCCTTGTCTCCGGGCCTGGTTGAGCCAGCATCAAAACAGGAAAAAGGAGTCTAGGTGATAGCCAAGGGCTGGGACTCCCCTTCTTGAAAGGCCAACCTGAAAAGCCACAGCCATAGCCAATCTGGGTTTTAGAGCATCAGAGCTCAAGGGGAAGCTGGAGCTTGCTGGATCCTATCATTCCCGAGAAGGAACAGGTTTTGCTGAGCTTTACACCCTGAGACCCAGCAGTGGATATGGGCAACATCAAACCAAGGACTTGGAGGCAAAGGAATCCAAGTGGTGCTGGACGTGGCAGTGCATGCTGCTCACTCCTGGACACCTCGGCGCTCAGGAGGCTGGGGCAGGATTGCTGCAGGCTGTAGCCGGCATAAGCTAGAGCGAGGCCATCTCCCACGTTCAAAGCCCTGGGTTCCATCCAAAGCACAGCATAAAATGACATGAGGTGCATGCCTGTCATCTCAGCATTGGGGAGGCTGAGGCAGGAGAATCACCAGTTCAAGGCCAGCCTGGGCTATGTGAGACTCTACCTCAAAAGGAAAAGAAACAAAAACAATGGCTTTCAAAACCAAAGGTCACTTGTATGCCATGCAGAATCAAGTTTGAAACAGGTCCCCTGAACACGAGGCTCTGCCCCTAACCACAAGGCCATGCATACCCTGCCTGCCCTGGGTGAATGGCACCTTAGACCCAGGTCCAAAAGGCCAGAGGAAGTGGGGTAGGATGCTCAGTGAACAAGGGCATCCCTAGGGATTAGCCCCTTTTCTCAGCCAGGGGCGGCTGAAGTGGGAGTGGGTTTCCCCCGGTGCCACTGAGAGGAAGCCCCTCCCCTTCCTCCCTTCCAGGCTGCTCAGGACCCAGTTTTCAAGGTAGCAGCCGAGGCCAAGAACCAATCAGCCAGGTCACCACCCAAGAATGTAAAGCACTCCCTGAGCAACGCCCGGCTGGCCTGGATAAAATATATCACTGGGCCTGTCGGGAGATAAGGGTGACCCCAGGAATGTCACTTGGAAATGGAAAACAGCATCCAAGTGCCAACACTAGGAATAGGTTTGGGTTCCAGTGACCATGGAAGGAAGCACCTGAGCCAAGAAATGCAACAGTGGCTGGGCTGGATGCAGCGGGTACAACTGTCATCCTAGCATCTGGGAAACCGAGTTCCTGGATAGCCTGGGCTACACAGCGACACTCTCTCTCGAAAGATAGAAGAGCCATGCCTGCCAGTGGTACATGCCTACGACCCTAGCACTGGAGAGGTGGAGGTGGGAGGGAGGATCAGGAGTTCGAGGGCAGCCTCCACTCTTAACAGTAAAGAGAGGACTGGGCACGTAGCTCACTAAAAAGCGCCAAGAAGCGAGTCTGAGTCCCGCCATTTCACCACTTGTGCTCAAGCACAGCGAATCCCCAGCTTGCACTCCTGGAGGACTGCTGGGAGCTGAGCATTCCCAGACAAGGTCCATCGTAAACCCCACACAACATCGTAAACCCCACACAACACAGGTAGGGCTAGGCGTGGGCAGGGCAGAGCTTCTCCAGGTGAAATTAACTCCTGAAGATGGCACAGGGGACATCAGCCCTGGCCATACTGAGCTCAGCGGGCAGGAAGGCTGTGTCCGCCCCAGGAGAGGGCTGGGTGGCAGTGAGGACTCGCTTGCACTCTGGGCATCTCTTTATTCACGTCACTCTTTGAGGGAGAAGTGCATCTTGTCACCAATCATCTTGCGCTCAGGGTTGAGACGCTTGAGGATCTGCGCCAGCACATTCACCGTCTGCTCGCTGCTCAGCCCTGTCTTTTTGGTCTGGAACTTTTTCAGCAGGTCCTTTGTGGTCATGGGCTTGCGGGTCAGGTAGCGGCGCACAGCGTCCTCTGTTACCTGGACATCACTGTGGGAGGTGGAGGGAAGGAGGCTCTGGTTACACAAGAGTCCCTTGTGGCCCAGTCCTGTCTTGTGGTCCCTACTCAGATCTGAACCTACCCGCTGCTGGGTGTGGACTTCCCAGACAGGCTCTGAGGGGCCGTGTCCATCCGCAGGCGCTTGGCTGCTGGAGTCTCACCTGTCCGCTTCCCTGCTGTAGAGAGGAATGTCAGGTGAGAGCAGGGGAGCAGATGGGGCACCAGGGGTACAGAAGGATGTGGGCTGCCATTGGCTCTCAGTTCCCCCAGGGACACTCACCCTGTTCCAGCTTGCTGGCTGCAGCCCGCAGGGTGGAAGAGGTGCTTGCTGCCTCTGTACTGGGAGTTCCTGGTCGACTGGGGCCCTTAGAACTCCCCCCTGATGGCTTCCGCTCCCTCTTGGGGGGGGTCTTCTTCTTCTGCAGAGATTGGGGTGTGAGTCTGTAGGCTCGGACTACCACTCCCATCCCAGCCCTGGGCTCTGCCTTACCGCCATGAAGAGTGCAGAGGAGGTCTCGCTGTCGATGTCGCTGTCCTCCGAACTGTCTGACTCATCACTGCTGTCTGCACGGGCCAGAGGAGGGTCATAAGCAGAGACCCTAGAGAGCCCATCCACCACCAGTGAGCAGGAGGATAGTTACCCTGAGACTCAAGTGCCCCATGTACCTTTCCTGCGTTTCTTCTCCTGTGGGGTGGGGACCTTCTTCTCTTCCTCCTCCTCCTTGTCTTCCTCAGGGGGCTTCTCCTCCTCGCTCTCCTCACTGCTCTCGCTCTGCTCATCCACGCCTGGGGACACAGGTATGAGAGGAGGGACTGCCAGGAGGGCTCCCACCCCCAGCTGGTCCCTGACACCTACCCTTGGGGCCATCCTCCTGCTGCAGCAGCACTTTGGGCTTGCCCTCTGTCTCATCCGGGGAGCTGCTGTGGGGCAGAGAAGGGCAAACATGAAGATGGATGACCACAGGCCTGCCACAGCCTACCACGGCCTGCCTCACACCTGCCTCACCTGGAGCCGTCTGACATGTAGTCCACCTCCTGGCCCTCAAAGTCCCCATCGTCACTGTCCTCAAAAGCCTCGTCATCTGAGCCCTTCTTCTTTTTCTTCTTCCTGCCTGCCTTGGTCAGTGGGGCCTTTTTCTTAGCTTTGGAGGCTCTGTTGCCTATGAAGGAAAAAGATGTGGGGGGATCAGACTGGATGAGCCCAGAGCGTTGTTCACAGCTAGGTGGGGGCTCCACTCCACCCCAGAGCCATGACACCAGCCCCTGCCTTGTATTACTGTGTTGTGTGGGGTTTGGGGGGGAAGGGTTCTCTATCCCTAAGGCCCAACTAATCCTTTTTTAGATTTTTTTTGGATGGGGGCACATTCAGATAAGATTTCTCTGTGTAGTCCTGGCTGTCCTGAAACTCACTCTGTAGACCTGGCTGTCCTTGAACTCAGATCAGCCTGCCCCTGCCTCCTGAGTGCTGGGATTTAAGGCATGCCCTTTATATTTTAAGATGGAGTCCAGGTAGGCAGGCAGAGCTGGCTATGAACTCTGGATCCTCTTGCCTAGGCCTGAGGTCTGGGATTGTGGCCAGCGCACCATATGAAGTAAGTCTTCATGTGTCATACCCTGACTGCACCCCGTGTTAGGCCAATTCATAGAGAAAGCAGAGGCTAGTCTGGGCACGTACCCCTCCCGTGCAGGCAGCTCAGCCTGCCACCCTCACCCCACTCCACCAGTGGGGTGACTGTCACTCAGTCACCCAGGCCTGGGACCTGCAGCAGAGCACCCTCGGAACAGTCAAACTGCTCCCCTGGAAATTCTGCTAAGGTGCCATGTGTCATGTGCTTCCCTGGGAGCCCTGTCATTGAACTAGGACCTCTAGGTCCCCGCTCACCCTCCTCGCCACTGGCATCGCTGCCATCGGAGGACATTTCCAGGTCATCTTCCAGGTCATGGATACGCAGCTCGCTGGGCTTCTTGCGGCTGCGCTTCTCCTTCTCCTCCTCATCTTCGTCCTGGTCCTGGTCCTTGAGTCGCCGCTGCTGCATGATGCTGAAGTGATTCAGAACCTTGTTCCTCCTGCACATGGGGACAGAGACTGAGCACTCTGGGGATGGTAGAGGATAATGACCAGGTCACTTAGGTGGGCAGACAGGATGGCCCCGCAAGGTCGCTGATATGAGCCACACAGTATACCCTATGTAGCCTGTCTCTACACAGCATGCTCCAGGAATCTGTCTCCCCAGCAACCAACCAACCAACCACAGAAAAAGACAACCTGGATCACTTCAGACACCCAAATCTTGAAACCATACAGGGTGAACCCTCAGGTCCATGTACACTGAGCACTCCTCCAAGCTCAGGGTCTGATCCAGGCAAATCCAGCCATCACATTGGTTAGCTAATTAACATTCCTTTCTATCTTTCTTTTGAGACAGGGTCTCTCTACATAGTCCTGGCTGTCTGGGAACTCATTATGTAGACCAGGCTGGCCTTGAACTCACAGAGATCCTCTTGCCTCTGTTTCCTGAGTGTTGAGATTAAAGGCACCACCATGCCTGGTAAGTTTTGGGGTGTTTTGAGACCAGATCCCATATAATCCTGGCTGACCTCAAACTTAATAATACAGCAAAGAATGAAATTCAACCCCTGCTCCTCTCGCTTCCACCTTTAGGGTAACCAGTGTGCAGGTGTACAAACACACACCACATCCCCCACAATTAATTTATCTCATGGATTACTTAGAGCAGGGGTCTTCTGGACAAGGAGCTGTTGTGGACACATGTATGCATGGGGAAGAGGCTGCTTTTGACCTTGTAATCCTGGCCCCTTGAGAACCTGCACTGATCCATGCTTGCAAGCAGGCACACAGCAACCCCACACATCACATAAATACCCACAGCCATCCCTGGACGCCTTATGCTGGGCCTCCCCAGTTCTCTGTCCCAGCTTCCTTGCATCCGTTTCAACTCTACCTCCTAGGCGGCTGCCATCGGGAAGTTGTGCCCACCCGCGGTGCCACCACTCACTCAGCTCTTGGCTGTCCTGCTGCCTGTGCTGGGCAGGCTTGCTCCAAAGGTATTCACAGTGTGACCCCTGTGGCTCACCTCTCCCATTCCTCCTCAGCCTCCTCAGCAGTGAGTGTGCGGTGTCGGGCCAGTGGTGTGAAATTATACCAGTTCTGCACAGGAAAGGCCTCAAAGGCACCATCGGCACACTGGGTGAAGATGTAGTAGGCTGTGTTCTCTGTCACCCCACCCTTCTTTATGCCTTTGAACCTGTGGAAAGTCACGGTCAGGTCACAACCCTACTCACAGAGCTGCCTGCACCCCCAGCTACCTCATCAGCACCTATCTGGGCTCTCCTATGAATGCCTGGGACAAAAGGGCACAGGACACAGCCTCCTTAGCTCAAATCATCACTTGGCCCTCCTCAAAGCTGCTGCTGACAGAATCTGGCCCTGCTCCCAGCCTATAACCCGCCATGGCTTCTGTGCACAGAACACTTGTCACTGGCTCCATCAGACCCCACCTCCTTTGCCATGGATGGCCCTCTCAAGGGGGTTGTCCCAAGTATTTAGACCTCATTTCGAGGCCACACTCAGGCTGCTGAGCCAGGCCAACAACACCCAGTTGGGTCAGGGCGGTGGTACTGGGACACCCCTTCTGCTGGAACATACCTGGGGAAGGTGCCCCTCAAGTGTGCACATGTGTGAGAGCGAGCACAAGCTGGCCCTCCCCACCACTGGCGCCACTCACTTCCTGCCAGATTTGCCGTTGACCCGGAGCAGCCAGGGCTGGTCCTCAGGCCGAAACTCCTTCAGGACGATGCCATACTTCTTCCGTCGTGCCTCCTCCCGCAGCTTTCGGTTGAATTCGCTGCCTGCTCCGGACTCCGGCATCTCCTCCTCCTGGTAGATCTTCTTGTTGCTCAGATCTCGCTCCAGCCGGGCCTGGGGGGGCAGCAGGCATGGCCTCTCAGAAGAACACCCTTTTGTCTCCCTGTGCTGGGTTCTGTATGCTCCCAGCATGAGGAGTGGGAGTTCATATCCCCAGGACCTTCGTGCAGCTTAGACCCCAGCAGGGAGGGACAGACAGCAAGGCCCAAGTTCAGTGGGATACCGACTCAAAAACTAATGCAGGAAGAAGGTAAGAACTGACTCCTGAAAACTGTTCTCTGATCTGCACACTGTATCCCGCACACACCTGTACCCGACAAATGTCACTGGGTAACAACGCGGAAAGTGACTACAGAAGACAGCTGATGTCACCTCCGGCCTTGACATGCACAGCATGCCCACAAGTACGTGTGCACACACAAACAACATACACATCAAGATTCTGGCCACAGGAAATGGGGAGCTCAGAAAAACAAGAAAACAGACTGGAACAGAAGACCACAGAAACACATAGGTGGCATAATGTCCCTCCGGCCTGATGCCAGACTAAGTAACCGTGCTAGCCATAAACTCCCACTGGGCTGAACCCGGCCTAGCTGTGGAGTTTTCACTCAGCCCTAATCCATCCTTTGTGTGACAGATACCTTTTGTGGAACTATGTGAACCTTGTCCGAGAGTTTCCCATGAATACAAAGCCTATGCAAAACTTGGTTTAGAGGAAACCTGGAAAACCACAGTTCCTCATGAATCAGGTATTTGCACCTGCCATTGTATTTTTTCTTTAAATATTTATTTATTTATTTATTTATTATGTATACAATGTTCTCTGTGTGTGTGTGTACGCCTGCAGGCCAGAAGAGTGCACCAGACCTCATTACAGATGGTTGTGAGCCACCATGTGGTTGCTGGGAATTGAACTCAGGACCTTTGGAAGAGCAGGCAATCCTCTTAACCTCTGAGCCATCTCTCCAGCCCTGGACACTGTCTATAGTCTCTTTGTACATGTGTTGTGTGTAACACCACACTGATGTGTGGGTTCCCACGGGTCTGTGAGTTCTACCAAAGGTCCTGAGTTCAATTCCCAGCAACCACATGGTGGCTCACAACCATCTGTAATGGGGTCTGGTGCCCTCTTCTGGCCTTCAGGCATACATGCAGAAAGAATATTGTATACATAATAAATAAATAAATAAATAAACAAACAAACAAATAAATGTTAATTTTTTTTTTTTTTAAAAAAATACCCCACCGAATTCCAGCGCTGGGGTTACAGATGCATGCTACCATACTCAGCCAACTACTATCTCTGCCTCAGCCTCCTCCAGACAGCTGGAATTGCACAACTGCTGGGTTATAGGTGTAGCCACCATTTCAGGAAACTGATTACTGCAACCAGCAGCCCGCCAGGTCCCTGCCCCGCCGCACAGAAGGACAGACTCACCTGGTTCCAGGTAGCAAAGTTGACCTTGTCCGCTGCATTAAAAGCCATAATGTTGTACTTTTTGGTTGTATTCCTGGAATGGACAAGACAATTCAACAAATCCACCACGACTGCTGCACGGTTGTAGGTAATGCTGGGAACTCATAGAAGATTCCGGAGCAGTGGTTCTCAGCCTTCCAAACGCTGCGACCCTTTAACACAGCTGCTCACGCTGTGGCGACCCCAGCCATGCAATTATTTTTGTTGCTCTTCACAGCTGTAATTTTGCTACGGATCGTAATGCAAATATCTGTGCTTTCCAATGGTCTTAGACAACACCCCTGAGAGGATCACTTGACCCCCGAGGGGTTGCGGCCCATAGGTTGAGAACCACTGCTCCAGAGTTTCCCTGTCTAAGAAGCTGGATCCATCTCCTCCAACTCAGAAAGAGTGAGCCAGATCCACGGGCACCAAACATGCTCACAGTGCATATCTGTACACCTAGACAAGACATTCATAAAGAATAATAAAGCTTTAAGAAAAAGTGGGCCAAAGGTGTGAAAGACCCCTATTGTAGAGAGGGGCGCAAACAGGCAAGGAGTGAAGGCAGATGGGTCTTGGTAGGTTCAAGCCCAGCCTGGTCAAATCAGCTAGGACTGTCTACACAGTAAGGCTAACTTCAAGAGCCCGGATAGTTCAGTTGGTAGAGCATCAGACTTTTAATCTGAGGGTCCAGGGTTCAAGTCCCTGTTCAGGCGGAAGTTGTTTTAGACACTCATACACTCATGCTGCCGGGCAGTTTAATCCCAGCACTCGGGAAGCACAAAGACAGGTTCCTTAGCTACAGAGAAACCCTGTCTCGAAAAGCATCTTCAACATAAAGGGGGCTTGCCTAACTAGCATACACCTAAGATTGGAGTTGAAGGATATCGCACTCTTAACAGATGTATAACATCTGTGACTTGCTCGGTGTGTGTGTGTGTGTTGTGTGTGTTTTACGATAGAGGATTTCTCTGTGTACTCCTGGCTGTCCTGAAAACTCGCTATGTAGCCCAGGCTGGCCTCGAACTCAGAGATCCCCCTGCCTCCGCCTCCCGAGTGCTGGGATTAAAGGCGGCCACCATGTCTGGCCTGAGCGTCTGAAACAGGACAAAGTGGCCGACGCTGACATCAACTAAGGTGTGATTGCTACTGAGGCATGGGCGGGAAGCCAGCCGAGGAGTGTGTGGCGTGGGTGACTTACTTGGGGACACGGACGACATACTCGGTGACATTCTGGTTGCCGGGGCCCTGCAGAGGATGCACGGGTCTGTGAGGCGAGGAGAGGTCGCGGATCTGTCCTGCGACCCCCCAATTCCCGCCTCATCCATACTCACTATAGCCGCCATGGCCGTTGTTCAAGTGGTTCCGGGTCGACCTGGCCCGGATTCTTCGTGATGTCCCTGGGTCCGGGGAAGGCAACTTCCGTGTCGCGTTAGTAGGATCTTGTGTTTCTGATCTCCAAACCCTTAAGTCTCAGAAAAAGCTGGGAGAGTTTTAAAAAAAACAAAAACAAAAAAACCCTCTCGGCGCGTACGTTACAGCCTGCCCCGGAAGTAGAACTGCCACTCTGACGGCAGTTACTTCAGTATCCACTTGGGCTTCGCCTCCAACCTCGGAGAGGAATGAAGCCGCCTGCAGCCGGCGTTCTCTTCTATAGCGTGAATGATTGACTCACGGCGCGTGGCCACGCCCTCCGTGGCGTCACGGCGCAGACACCGCGGGGCGTCCTGGGTAGGGTGGGAACGGCGTTCTAGGCGCTCTCGCGCGCGCGTCGAGGGCGCGTTACCGTAGCAACCGCGGCCGGCTCCGCGGTGGGGGGGCTCTCGGGGCGCCTCCGGGGTGGGCGTGGGATTCCGTTTCCTCTGCGTCCCCGTGCCGAGGGAGTCCCGGGGATCTTGCAGCATGAGCCCCTTGTGACGCAGAGCGGAGCCGAGGGCTCAGGGGTGGGGCGCAGACGGGGTCTCGCGCAGCCCGGCCTGCGGACGGGATGGGTCTGTGTGAGTCCACGCTGCCCCAGACGGGCAGAGCTCTGAGGCCCCAGGAGAAGGGTAACGCGGGGAAGGGGGCGTGGGAGGGGCAGGAGTCCTCGCCGTCAGGTGTGCACACTCTAACAGAGCAGAGGCGCAGCTGCGCATGCCCCCGCCCCACCGTTGTTGGTGCCTTTGGGAGATAACTTGAAGGGTAGCGAAGCCAGTCTCCGAAATGGCAATTACAACTCTAGAGGGAGCGCTCAGAGAAAGGGAGTCAGCGGGACGCATAGGAGTTCGTTAAGCGGGGCTGCGGGAAGACACAGATGTGGAACCATAAACTCCTGACTCCACAGATCGTCTAGTAGCCGAGACATTGCTTTCTTCGCCATCAGAGGCCGTGCGCCCTGCGTCAGAGGCTGACTAGGAGGACCAACGCGAGGGAAAGGGGGAAAGAACCATGGCTGACTGAGGGTCTGAGGCAGGGAGAGGAAAGGGCTGAGATGCAAGCAGGCGGGATAGACAGCAGCACCCCACGGTGGGCGGACAGGGTGCGGCTGGGTGAGTTTGAGGACCTTTCCTTTCCCTTTCTTCATCTGTAAAATGGGGTGGTGGAGTTCCTGAGGTGCTCCGAGGAGGTTTGTGCAAATGGCTCAAGAGAATCCCAGCGGTGCGAATCCCTTCGATGCGAGGCCACGGTCCCTAAAGACGCGCACTAGTACCCGCTCTGTCTTCCCTGAACACCATAGATGTCCTGAAGTCCCTCCTGATCATCTTCGTGGTGGGCGGCCCCGGCTGCGGGAAAGGGACCCAGTGCAGAAACATGGCCACCAAGTACGGCTTCTGCCATGTGGGGTTGGGCCAGCTGCTGCGGGAGGAGGCTCAGAGGAGCACCAAACGGGGCCGGAAGATCCGGGACATCATGCAGCAGGGACTTCTGGTGCCCACGGTGAGAGTTCAAGGGAAAGGGGGGCACAGCAGGACAGAGTCCCCACGACACCAGGGTGTCCTGACTAGCCACTGCCTTGTCATGCTGATGTCATGAGAAGCTGTGATGTGGGGCGGGTTAAGGGCGTCTGTTGCTCCAGCCCAGGACCCACGTGGTGGCTCACAACTGTAACTCTAGTTCCAGGGGATCTGACGCCTTCGTCTAGCCTGAGGGCTCTGCACACATGCACAGACATCCATGTAGACATGGATAAATAAATAAAACTCTACCCCCAAAAAAGTCATGTTAAGGGCTGTGGCGGAGGTCAGTTGGCAGAGCGCTCACCTAGCATGCACAAAACCCTGGGTCCCATCCCCAGTACCACAGAAACTGGGTGCACACTGGACAACCCAGCACTCAGGAGGTAGAGTCAGGAGGATGAGGAGTTTGGTGGTATCATGCCTACAGAAAGAGTCCATGCCAAGGACCAGAGAGATGGCACTGTGGGTGAAGGTACTTGCAGCCAAGTCTGACAACCTAGCTCAGTCCCTGGGGCCTCTGTGATGGAAGGAGAGAACCCCCTGCTCTAAGTTGTGACCCCCACACATGCTGTGGGATGTGCGCCATCCCTCCACAACTAGATACATTTTTTTTTTTAGTTTGTTTTTTTTTTTTTTTTTTTTTTTTTTTTTTTTTTTTAGTTTTTCGAGACAGGGTTTCTCTGTAGCTTTGGAGCCTGTCCTGGCACTAGCTCTTGTAGATCAGGCTGGCCTCGAACTCACAGAGATCCACCTGCCTCTGCCTCCCGAGTGCTGGGATTAAAGGCGTGCGCCACCACCGCCCGGCTAACTAGATATATAATAAAGAGATCTAGTAAACTTTGTTTTTGAGACAGGGTTTCTCTGTGTAGCCCTGTGTACTGGAGCTCTGGAGACCAGGCTGGTCTGGAACTCGGAGATCGCATCCAAGTGCCTCTACCTTCTAAGTGCTGGGATTAAAGGTGTGAGCCTCCACCACCCAACAATATCTAATAAACTTTTAAGAGTGCAGCCTTGAGCCTGGTGCTTCTTTAGTCCCAGCATTTGAGAGGAAGAGGCAGTTGGATCTCTGCGAGTTTGAGGCCAGCCCAGTCGATGAGTTCTATGATGGCCAGGGCTGCACAGAACAAATGAAAACCTACAAGCAGAAAGGAAGCTAGTGATGAAGGTGCTGGGTTCTGCTTCCATCTCCTGTGAAGTTCAAACTGAATGGCCTCCGCAGCACCTGGCCTCTCAGGGTGGCGGGGCCTGCGCACTGAGTCCCGAGTCCTTGCACTTTCCTTCCCAGGGTCTCATTCTGGACATGGTCAGTGACAGCCTGTTGTC
Source organism: Alexandromys fortis (assembly GCF_014885135.2). Lineage (NCBI taxonomy): Eukaryota > Metazoa > Chordata > Mammalia > Rodentia > Cricetidae > Alexandromys > Alexandromys fortis. Next base: position 1,358,407 of record NW_026068121.1, read on the forward strand.
TTGTCCAGAGAGCAGCGGTTTTGTCATCGATGGCTTCCCTAGAGAGCTGGAACAAGCCAAAGAGTTTGAGCGAATTGTGAGTGTCCCGACCCCACAATGTCTGAGATGTGCGTGCCCGCGTGGAGGTTCCAGGCTACCCCCCCTCCGCCCGACCCCCCTCCTCCTCTTAAAGCCCGAAAGGATGATGCCTGAGGGTCTGAGGCTGGGAGACCTCCTTTCTTTCAGCTCTCATAGCCTAGGCTGCTCTCAAACTCACAACTCAGACAGGCTGACCCTTAAGTCCTAACTTCCTGCCTCTGCCTTTCGGGTGCGGATGGCAGCCCCGTGCCACCAGAGGGTTGGAACCCAGGCAGGGCTGCGTGCTAGGCAAACCCTCTGCCTGCCCGGACCGTGCCCAGCCTCCTCATGTGCAGTAAGGGTCAGAAGCGGGGATACATGGAGGCGTAGGCCTGGACGCCCAGCACTGGGAGCCTGTGAGGCAGGAGTATTGTGGTTTCCAGGCCAGCCCAGGCTACATGTAGAGTTCAGCTGTCTCAGACAAACAATAAAAATTGAACAAAACAGGTTGCATTCTAGAGGGCTCAGTAGTTAAGAGCAGTAACTGTTCTTTAGCTCAGTTCCCTACGTGGTGGCTCACAACCACCTGCAACTCCAGTTTTAAGGGACCCGACGCCCTCTTCTGGCCCCGACAGGCTTCTGTGTGTATGGTGCACATAAACTCACCCAGGGAAAGCTTATACACATACATTTTTGTTCGTTTATCGAAATAGGGTTTCTCTGTGTAGCTCAGGCTAGTCTCAAACTCTGAGATCCACCTGCCTCTACCTCCCGAGTGCTGGGATTAAAGGCGTGTGCCGCCACCACCTGGTTCACACACATGCACACACAAATATTTGTGGAAGGCACAATTGGCCTCCACACTTGGATGCTGGTGGTGCAAGCTGATGGAAGAATCCAGAGAGTGAATTTACCCATGCAGAGAGTTGCCAATGAGCTCAGTAAGCATTCCCACTGCTGTTGCCATGGGGACGTGCAGGCCCCATGTTCCCAAGCCAGTGGTTTTATGAGAAGCTGGGAGCTTTGCTACAGAAGTAGCATCCCTGCCCCTTGTTTAAATATCGTCAGATCCTTAACATGTGAAGCTGTGTAACCCAAAGGGAACTGTAGGCTGGGAGTCAGGGTGGAGCAGCCTCAGTCCTCAGTGTCTCATGGCCTCCAGCTCTCTTTCTTTCTCTTTCTTTTCTTTCCCTCCTTCCTTCCTTTTTTTTTTTTTTTCCTGGAACTTGCTCTGTAGTCCAGGCTGGCCTCAAACTCACAGAGATCTGCCTGCCTCTGCCTCCTGAGTGCTGGGATTAAAGGCATGTGCCACCACCGCCTGGATTTGGCCTCCACCTTTTAAGTTCCCAAGGGTAACATTGATGTTGATGCCTGTGCCTCCACTTCCCCAGTGTTGGGAGGACAGCGAGACATCTGGCTGGCTTTGTTTTTTTTTTTTTTTTCTGGAGACAGTGTCTCTCTGTGTGGCCAGGCTGGCCAGGAAGTCTCTGCAGTCCTCCTGCCTAGGCCCACTGAATGCCAGGAACACAGACGTGAAACATCACAGCAAGCTGCTGGCTGGACAGTAGCAGTTAATTCTTTTTTTCAGATATTCAAATTTATGCATGTGAGTATTTTGTTTGCATGTCTGTATGCCCACTACAGATGTGCCTGGCTCCCGCCTTTGAGGTCTGGTTCTGAAGCTGGCATCAGGTCCCCTGGAACTAGACTTAGAATGGTTGTGAGCCTTCATGAGGATGAGGTCCTCTCCAAGGACACAAGCACTCTACCACTGAGCCCTAACCATGGTTGCACTCGACGATACCTACACAGAATAAAGTCTTTGTCTTAAAGACCTGAAGATTGAAGCCTGGTGGTGCTCTGACACCCCCAAAGTCCCCAAGAGAGGGGCTGAGATGCAGCTCAGGGGTGGAGCCCCTGCTTACAATCACGCAATGAGTGGCTGGGGGCGTGGTCAGGGTGGAGCCCCGCCTAGAATCCCCAGTGAGGACTAAGAATGTGCCTTAAGTATAGATTTCTTGCCAAGCAGCGGTGGTGCACGCCTTTAATCCCAGCCCTCAGAGGCAGAGGCAGGTGCTGATCTCTTTGAGTTTGAGGCTAGCCTGGTCTACAAAGTTCTAGGACAGCCAAGGCTACACAGAGAATACTTCCTTTCTCAAAATAAGAGAGAAAGAAGGAGGGAGGAAGGAGAGATTTTGGCTGAAAAGATGACTCAGTAGTTAAGAACACTCAATGCTCTTTCAGAGGACTTGAGTTCAATTCCCAGCACCCACTTCAGGTGATTCCCAACTGCCTGCACCTCACTCCTCTGTGGGTACCAGTGTTCACTCATGTGTAGCACACACATATACACGTAGTTTAAAAAAGAATGAAGAGTGGGCTGGAGAGACAGAAGTTAAGAACACTGCCTGCTCTTCCAAAATCCTGAGTTCAATTTTCAGCAACTACATGGTGGCTCATAGCCACCTATAAGGAGATTTGGTGCCCTATTATGGCATGTAGGCAAACATGCAGACAGAACACTGTATACATAATAAATAAATCTAAAATAAAAGGATGAAGAGGGACCAGTGAGATGTCTCAGCTGGTAAAGTGCTGCCACCAAGCCTGGAGAGAGAAGGGGGGGAGGGAGGGAGGGAGGGAGGGAGGGAGGGAGGGAGGGAGGGAGGGAGGGAGGGAGGGGGGGAGGGGCCCATGGAGGGACAGAGGAAGGGCAGAGAACCGTCACCCTTTCCGTGTTTGTCTTACATGCTCTGCACATGCAATGCCCACTACTGCAAATCGAGCCTTGGCTTGGGTGGGGGTGGGCTTGGAGGGCAGAGCGCTGGCTTCCTATATTCAAAGTCCTGAGCTCCATCCCCAGAGCCTGTGTAGAAGTGAACCCCATTACTGTCAGCTCAAGGATGTGTGGAAGACCTGCCATCCCAGCACTGGTCTGGGGAAGTGGGAGCAGGACAACTGGGGTTCAAGGACAGTGTGGGCTTTTTTTTTTCTTTTTTTTTTTTTTTTTTTTTTTGGTTTTTCGAGACAGGATTTCTCTGTAGCTTTGGTGCCTGTCCTGGAACTAGCTCTTGTAGACCAGGCTGG
>NW_026068121.1:1363038-1380538 GCF_014885135.2 Alexandromys fortis
ATATTAAAAAAAAATAAAATGTTTAAAAGAATGTATATTGCTGGGACTGGAGAGATGGCTCAGCGGTTAAGAGCACTGACTGCTCTTCCAGAGGACCTGGGTTCAGTTCCCAGCACCCACATGGCAGCTCACAACTGTCTGAAGATCCAGTTCCAGGGGATCTGACACCTTCACACCAGTGCACATAAAATAAACAATAAGAAATATTTTTTAAAAATGTATATTGCTGTTTCTAGAGGTCCGGAGTTCAGTTCTTAGCATCCATGTAGGTGACTCATTTCCACTCCTACACCATTCATTGCCAAGGGCCCTGATGCCCTTCTCTTCTGGCATCCATAGGTGTTGAATTTATATCAGTCTCTCTCTCTTCCCCAAGCTCATGGCTTCTTGGGACTCTGCAAGACCCTCTCCTCACCCTGTCCTGTTGGTTATTGCCTAGGTGGGCAGGGCCCCCAACGTAGTCATGGTGTTTGACTGCTCCATGGAGACCATGGTGCGCAGAGTGTTGCAACGTGGACAGGTGGAGCACCGGGCAGACGATTCAGAATCGACCATCCACAAGCGTCTAGAAACATACTATACCCTTTGTGAGCCCGTCCTGGCCTTCTACCAGCAAAAGAACCTTCTGCGAAATGTGGGTACCTGGAAGAAGGCCGCACTTAGCCAGTTTGAAATGAGGGGATTCTATTTCATGTAGCCCAGGCTGGCCCAGAACTCATGTCTCCCCAGCACTGGACAGATGTGAGCCACTGGATGTGCTTAGCTCCTGAAAGCTACAGTGTGGTCCCAATGCTGCACCTGTGTAGCTATGAAGCCCTGATGCTGCCCATACGTCTGGCTCAGCACAGGGGTGTTAGGTAAGGGACATTGGTGGTGTTCTCATCTCTGTGGGAACAAGCATTAGAAACTCTGCCTTCTGCTCCCTGTACCCATGGGGTCTCAACTCCCCCCACACCCATTGCTGTTACTCAGGCTGCAAACCTGCTCACATCAGGGCTTGCCTTGAAGCAATTATGGGAGCATAGATCTTGCCATGAGCTGTACCCTTGACCCCATGGCTTCCTTCCCTTAGATCTTAGCTGAAGAAGCCCCCGAGAGCATTTTTGCCAAGTGCTGCTTGGTCATTGAGAGTCTGCAGTGAGGCAGGGAGGGGCCAACGTCCATCCCCCACAGTACACAGGACCCAGGCCCTGAGGTGAGACCTTGGTGATAACAGGGCCCCTTGTGGGCAAAGTGCACTTAACACAGCCAGAGGGGAACTACCTTCACCTAGAGGTGGCAGCTGTCCCTGCATCATGTGGACACTGGTCATTTTATAGTGTGCCATGGTCTGCAAGGGGTCTGAAGGCAGCTTTGGAGAGTGGGTTCCTTTGGGCCTTGATGCTGTGGCCCATAAGCCCCTCCCCCATCTGGCTGGGTTCCAGGGGAGTCAATGCACCTGACTTTGGGACCAGCACTTTCACCTGCTATGCTATCTCCCTGTCCCTGACTGATTTTCATCACAAAAGGTAACTTCACAGGCTGACACACTGCCTCAGAGCCCTTGGCACTACCCACTTTGTCCATGCATCCCAAGTGCCTTTCACTCATGCAGGCCTGACCTCTACCTCCCACTCAGTATTAGCCACACAAAAGCAAGTCAGGCCTGTGCCCCAATGGGATGTTTCCACAAGGCAGCCTTAGTGACAAGTGTGGCCACATCCATGGGAACATGCGCCCCGGGGACCATCCTCAGTGCCTGGTTCCCCAGGTCCCAGAGGGAAAGAGTACAGACAGCTGGGCAGGCTCCCCAAAAGGAAGGGGACCACACTCACTCATCACCTCTACCCCACTCACCCTGTGTGTAATGAAAAGGGACGTCAGGAAAAGGCAAACTGTCTCCTAAAAAACAAGACAAAATCCCCACAGGAAGCTGCTCACCTCCACCGTCACCAGGGTTAAATTCACACCTACAAAGGTCATCTGCTGCAGAGGTCTACTTGAAGGGTGGAAGACAGACGGCAGCCAGTAAGACACGGGGAGGTTTTGTTACCATTTATTTGTGAAGTTAAAAACGAGCGGTAAAAAGTAAAAACTGCCATACAATTTTTTTGTTTTGTTCTCATTTTCTCAGTTTATCTCATCCTCAACAGATGACAACGTACCAGGCCAGTCCTGGGGTTGGGGTGGAGCCAGGGAAGAGCAGAGGGGGGAGAGAAAGGGAGAGGGGAGATACAGATGGGCAGGGCAGGAGGGGCCTGCGACACCCACACCTGGTCCAAGGAATGTTCCAACTCTAACTAAAAAAAAAACAAAAAACAGATAGCAAGAGTGACTTGTTTCTTTCCTTTAAAAAGTTTATTTAAAAACAAGAATAGGCCCGGGGCAGTAGGGAGGAAGTGAGCCGCTTCCCTCAGAGGGTGGGCTCAGAGGCTGGGGGATAGAGATTTATATATTTCTATATATATATCATTTTATAGGTTTTGTTCTGCTCTTTGTGATTTAATTTTTAAACTTTTTTTTTTTTTTGGCAGAGGTTAAATTCTCGCTATTTTCTAAGGCTGGCTCAACATGAAGGATCCCGGTTTTGGAAGGAAAAAGATGTGAGACACACAGAATGAGAGAGGGAACGCCTCAGCATGAGGGGGACCCCCCTGCACCCCGGGCAGCCATTGCTCTCTCACCAAACCAATCAAATTATAGAAACCAATAAAAGCCCCCAAATGGAACAAAAATGGAGGGAAAAAAATATTTTCACAGATGAAGTTCATATCCATTTGCTTCAATTGCCTGCGGAGAGGGAGAGACAGGAATGGTCATGGCAGGAGGGCGGCCGGGCTGCAAGAGGCTGCGACTCCAGGCAGCCGGCCAGGAGGCCGGACCCAAGCCCGCACATGCCAGGCAGGGGGCTGTGGCTGTCTGTCTTGGGGACTCTGCTGAAGTCAGACTGCTCCTTGGTGGAAGAGAAGCAGAGGAAGAGGAGGAGGAGGGGTCTGCAGCAGAAGCCAGAGGCATGGAAGGGGCGCACAAGGGAGAAGTGCCAGGGTGGGGAGGAGGGGGCAGAGGAGGGAGGCGGCGGCTCGGCGTAACAACATTCAGATCATGGTGTCCCCACAACACCCCTGTGAGGTAGGTTGGAAGGTGGCAACGATCGTCATGCCCACTTCACAGACAAGACTGGGACACAGAGGCAAGTGCACTAGAGGTGGCCTTGCCAGGCAGGGAGGGCCCAGTCTCCTCAGTGGGTTCCTCTCCATCCCAGCAGAGCCAAGGCCGCCTGCAACACGCAGTTACTTGGACATGGGGGATAAGGATGGTGTCTTTAAAAAAATAAAAGAATAAAAAAGAACAAAACCCAAAATAGTGATGCTGAGAAGGGGAAAAAAATAGACATTTTCTTCCCAAGTGGCCAGATTTTGAGCGAGTGGGTTCGGCAACCAGCATGGCGCCCAGTACAGTCCCCACTTCCTGCCCCCACCCGGGACACCCCAGCAGTTCAGAGTTCCACCTTTTCGGTCGGTGCCCCCAGCACCCGACAACGTTGCACCAACAGCGGCTGCGGCTGCTGGAGGAGCCTCTTCCGTGAGCCTCTGCACCCAGCAGGCGGGCGCTTCCCAGCGGTGGGGCTGCGGGGCTCCGGGAGACTCTGGCCAGGCGCCCGAGGCTGGCATCAAGGGCACACCCCGCAGGGGAAAGGGTTTCCGGCGCTACCCACTAAGGCAGGATGGACGGTGGCCGGGGGTTGGAAGGAGAAAGGAGGAGGAGGAGGGTGGCAGTTCCCACTTGCCTGCTGCTGTCCCTGCTGGGTGGGAGGTGGCTGTGGGCCACCAGGGCCTGGGGTCTGTCCGTAGTAAGCGGCCTGCTGTCTGTAATACTCAGCCCAGGCGGCGCTGTAGTCGGGCTGGGAACCAGGGGGTGCTCCAGGTCCCCCACCAGTGGCCACTTGCGCTATAGGCAGAGAGGACAATGAGCGGCTGGCGGAAGAACCCACACTCACGTGCAGTCCCATCCCCGGTCCCACCCAGCAGCTCACCTTGCTTCTTGTAGTATTCTTCCCAGGCCTTGGTGTAGTCCTGCTGTGGGGGCGCACCAGGTTGCTGGGGCTGCTGGCCTGAAGAACAGGGTGTCAGGGCAGCTGGATCCTGTGTGCAATACCCCACTGCTCCCTGGCACTGAACTTACCAATTTTCTTGTAATACTCTTCCCAGGCCTTGGTATAATCCGACTGGCCAGTGGGCGGAGGCTGGGGGGGCTCCCCCTGCGCAGGTGGGGCTGCAGGGGCTGGGGCAGGGCCTGGCACAGGGCCCGGGGGTTGCTGGTAGTAGTGGGAGTAGTAGGCGGCCCAGGCAGCATTGGGGTCTGCAGCTGCTGCTGCAGCTTTGTCTACAGGAAGAGATGTCGGTTGAGGGAGGGCACAGCAGTTGGTCCGATGTCACCCCCAAATCTCCTACACGGTACTGACACTTACTTGGGTCATGGGGAGCAGGTGGTTGCCACTGGGGGTAGGTATTGCCCCAGCCCTGAGGCGGGTACTGATGAGGAGGGGGACCACCGGCACTGCAGGGGAGGAGAGAGGTAGTCGTGAGAGCTGGCTCAAGAGTGTGATATGGAAGTCTCTACCACACTTAAAGCTGGGGCTGACCAAGGTCAAATGCAGAGCAGTCTCTCAGGGCACCTATCAAACAAGCTGAATACAGCTCCTCCTGTGCTTGAGGGGCAGGGCTGAGACAGGGCCTGTCCCTCCTGTGCCAGGGGCTCCACAAGCCCATACACAACCCAGAAAGCCAATGAATACTCACTGTGGGGGTGCTCCTGGAGGCCCCTGATTGAAGGGTCCAGGGTTGAAAGGCCCCATAGGTCCAGCAGGGCCTGGTCCTCCAGGGCCTGGTCCAACTGGGCAGAGGGGACCCTGAAGGAAAAAGTGGCAGCTGTGGTGAGCGGACCAAGGGGGGGGGGGGGGCACCTTTAACAGCACCCCATGGCACTCACCTCTATCTTCTCCTCAATGAGCTGCTTTGCATGGTCAATCTGCTGGGGTGAACCCCGGATGACGAACAACTTGAAGTTGGGGTCCCCATTGGGTGGCAGCTGCCGAGATATCTCTACAAAGGCGCCCGTCTGCTGGTTAATGGCCTTCACATTCTCACCACCTGGGATGTGGGATGACAGCTAGTGAAGGACTGACAAGTGCAGAACCAAGCAGGAAAGGGCAGAGAGCCTCAGGGACTCACCTCGGCCAATGACCAAGCCACACTTGTGGGTAGGAATGGAGAAGGTCATCTCTCCTCCAGGAGGGCCCCAGTTGCCTTGGCCCCGGCCCCGACCCCGGCCCCCAGGGGGCATGCCAGGGGCCCCTGGAGGACCTGGGGGCCCACTCCGAAGGCTCTGAAGGAGGTCATTGATGATCCGGGCTGCATGCTCACACCGATCTGGAGGCCCCATGATGTGAGCAATCTTCTCAGGGCCTGTCCCATCATCTGACAGTCACATCAAGAAACAGTTACTTAAAGCAAAGTCAAGCTTCCTGACTCTGCCTTAGTTCGAGACCAGCTCCCCTGACTTGCTGCCAACATGCAGGTGGACTTTTGCCCAGAACATGCCCCCATCCTTTCAGCGTGGCATGAGTGTCTTCCCATCTTTAGGGTCCACAGAACTAGCTAAACTTGGGGAGACAATGGTTTCCGAAAAGCAACCAACAGGAACTGGGCATCAACTATCCATAAGCACTGAGGGCTTGCGAGAGGCAGGGGCAACACTAGTGCCTGGGCCAAGATGGTGCCCACTGACCTTGCTTGAACTGGATGCGCACACCAGCGTCATTCTGGATCTTCTTGATCATCTCTCCACTCCGGCCAATGACCACACCAACTGAATGCCGGGGTACAGGTACCTGGGAGGCCAGGAGGCATAGGGTCAGCCGGCGAGGCCCTAGCTCTGCCCTGCTCCTGCTGCCCACCTCTCTGGAGTGCTTACATCGATGCCTCCACCAACTCGAGATCCGTACTCATTGCGGTCCCCAAAGCCACCCTGGTCACGTTCTCGCAGGATGTCCATCACCATCTCACAGGCTTGCTGTGGACACACAACATTGCACAATGGGTACAGGCAAGTGTACTGCCCCAGCACCGCCCCCCACACCTGTAAGGGTCCTCCACATCCCTTAGAGAGGTGTTCACCCCAAGGAAGAAGCCAAAGGGTTAAGGAAAGAATGCTGCTGCCAGCAGCAAGGTAAGACCCCAGAGCAGGCCTGACAGTAGAGCCTTCCAGAGACCATGCTGTCTGGGCACTCACCTGCACTTTGTATGGGTCCCCGATGATCCGCAGTGGCTTGTCCACATTTGTATTCTGGGAGCCATCTTGAATTAAAATCATCTTTACCCCAGCACGCTCCTACAATGGTAAGTGCCTGTCAGAAGTGGGCTCTGACAGGGGCCCACTGGGGACTGTGGGGACAAGTGTTCTGCCCTGCACCGCTCCGCACCTGCAGCTGCTTGATGGTCTCCCCGCCCTTGCCAATGACCAGGCCAGCCTTGCCAGCAGGGATCATGATTTCCTGCACCGTGCCATTCTGACCCCCATTAGCGTTATCATGGAACTGTCCTGGGGGTCCCCCACGGCCCCGTGACACGATGTCATCCAGCATCATCTTCGCTTTTCTGGAGAGAACAAGGTGAGCACTCAAGGGTGTGTTTCCGCTGCACACCCCGCTCAGGTGAGCTATCTGGACCTGGGGCTGTTCAGGATTGAGAGGGGTGTGAACTCATCTACACAGTTCTAAGAGCAGGTCAGGTGGGAGGGACACACATGGGTGTCACTAACACCCAAAGGAGACCCAGCTGGGAACTTACTGGACAGACTCAGGGGCTCCAGTCAGGGACACGCTGCGCTCAGGGAGGCCACCACTATCTGCAGAGAAGAGGAGAGGCTCAGTGCCCAGAGGGCTGCTGTGCGGACAGAAACTTTCAGAACAGTCTGCAACCCTCTCTGACAAATCATTTCACTCCCCTGCCAGAAGACACCCGGAAGGCTGCTTTTTTCACTGGGGAAGAGGAAACTTGGGAGATAAACACGCAGAGCACCATGAGACCAAGGCAGGAGGATGGTGAGAGGAAGAAGGAGTCCAGAAATCAGTTCTGGGGCTCCCTAGCAGCATCCAGGGTCCTGGCTCAAGTCTGAAGGGAAAATCCTGAGCAAGGCCTTAGAGGAGTGCTCCACAGCAGATCCAAGCAGCCTCAGAGCCAGGCTGACCCTGCCACTCTGCCTTCTACGGCACTAATCCGTATCCCATGGCACGTTAGGTGACAGCACAGAGCCTGCCACCTCGAGAGGTGCCCCATGCCTAAGTCTATATTCGCCTACGCTACCCCACATATAAACAGTAAAAACATCAGGTAGGGATATGTCTCAGGAAGCAAAGATACTCATCACCAACCCCGATGACCCGAGTTCAATATCTGGACCCCATATGATAAAAAGAGCCAGGAAGCAGTACAGGCTCTGATCACCCTGACCAGAGCTGACCTCTGACCTCCACATGTGTACTGTGGCAGGTGTACCCCCACAAACACAAAAGAAATAAATACAATAAAAATATAAAGTATAGGAGGGTTCCAGCCACTGTGGCGCCTGTCACTCTTAGTGGCAGTGCATCCACCCAGCAGAGCCAGCTCTGCACCAGGGTCCAGGCAACTTTAGATGACAGCCATACCTGGTGAGATCTGAACTTTGCAGCCCGAGTCCTGCTGGATTTTGTTAATCTGCTCACCACCTCTGCCAATGACTGGGTGGAAGGAAAAGAAGAAAGGTAAAGGCCAGGAAAGGGCACCCAGACCAAAGATGCCCACCAGTGGCCCCTTGGACTCCACCCTCATAATGGGGCCCCACACTCACTCAAGCCCACCATGCCGTCCGGGACCCTATACTCTTCTGTCATAGAGGTCCTGTGGGAAAAGACACTGAGCATCAGCCTCCAGTTCTCCTGGAGATGAAGGTCTGGACCCCTGAAGCCCCAGGACTTCTGCTGTACTCTTGTTACTAACAACCCAAGGGCAAAGCTTCAGGGCCGGAGCGAAGAATGAAGATACCAGTTTACAAATGGCATGGGTCGTCCCATTTCCTCAGGTAGGAATAAGCAATTGAATTTTTTTTTCTTTCTTTGCTTTTTTTCCTGAGACAGGGTTTCTCTGGCTGTCCTGGAACTAGCTCTTGTAGACCAGGCTGGCCTCGAACTAACAGAGATCTGCCTGCCTCTCCCTTCCCAGTGCTAGGATTAAAGGTGTGTACCACCGCCCAGCAGCATTTGAATGTGTTTCTGGAGACAAGTGTTCCATGTAGCTTTGAACAGATTCCCTGCCTCCACCTCCCATGTGCCAGGATAAGACATGTGTCACCTTGCCTGTGGTCCTTGTTTGTTTTTCTGAGACAGGGTTTTTGTGTAGCCTTGGCTGTCCTAGAACTAACTCTGTAGATCAGCTGGCCTTGAACTCAGAGATCTGCCTGCTTCTGCCACCCAGATGCTGGGATTAAAGGTGTGTATCCCTACTATTCAGACTTAACAATTTCCTTTCTTCTTCTTTTTTAAATATTTTATGTGTATTGGTGTTTTGCCATGGGTGTTGGGTGCCCTGGAACGGAACTACAGTTGTGAGCTGTCAAGTAGGTGCTGGGAATTGAACCCAGGTCCTCTGAAAGAGCAGTCAATGCTCTTTACCGCTGAGCCACCTCTCCAGCCCTGCCTGTGTTTTCTTGGAACACGGTGCTGGGGAGGGAATCCAGGGTGGGTGTTTTATTGGCTGAGTTACAGCTTCCCCACCTTGGACATTTTCATACCACATTGACAGTCCAGACATCAGTAAAAAAAAAAAAAAAAAAAAAAAAAAAAAAAGAGGCTCACCACACAGTTCATCTCATTATCCAGCCAATGTCTATTGTCAAGAAATTACAGCCTCATTCAAAGACAATTAGTGGCCTGTCCCAACAACCTGGTCAGATTCACCCTAGGCAATCTGAGGCAGCCGGGCAGCAGCAGAGACCCACAGGCTCTGACTATCCTGGAGCATCTGCCCAATCCCAGCCAGTGCTTCTGAGTGCCCAGCGTGGGAAAGGGAGGGACAGGCAGAGCAGTGAGGAGCAATTTTGCTCCCATGGTCACACACCTTGCCCCCACTGCCAGCACCCAAACCAAAGACACCAGGAGGCCAGGGAACAGCTTACCTGGGGGGAGGATGGATGGGTCCCAGTTGAGAACCAATAGCTGAGGAAAGAAATTCAAAGCAGAGCCTAGTTTAGAGCCTATTTAGGCTCCACAACCCCAGCCCATGATGTCCCTGCTTATACCAGGAGCAAATAGTACCCAAAACATAGCCCTGTGCCTGAACCTCATCCTGAGGGCACTGTGGCCTCTTCCCATGAAAGCCCCTGTGTAAGCTTTCCAATGTTTCAAATTCCATAGGCTCGAGGACCCTTAAGCCTTCTGAGCCACTACACAGGTCTCCCAGACACCCAATGCCCCCATGCCCACACACCAGCGGACTTACAGTCTCCCTGGGAAGCCAGTTTCTTGCTGTCTGGCTGGTCTGTGGATGAGAGAGACTGTCAGATGCAACACCACCCACCTGCACCGCCTCAACCCCAAAGCTGGTGCGTTATGTTCCAGGCATAGTCACCACCATCCCGTATGACAGCAGAGATGAAGGGTTAGAAGGTGCTGGCCCAGAGTGACAAAGTTCACTTTTAACATTAGTAGTATCACGGGGTCCTTCCAGATTAGAGCTGGACATACCCAGGGAACAAGTGCCCTGCTTAGGAGCAACCTTGGCGATGCTGTGCCCTGTGTCGTCTCCCACAAGGAAGGGACAATTTTGAGAACCTACAGTTTTCCTTGGTCACAACTGACCTGCCCTTCTCTCAGCTACCTGATACCTCAGGGTGGCAGAGGGAACAAAAAACTGGACAACTCCCCTGTCTTAGAGCCCCACTGGGACAAAGTACTCCTCTCAGTCCCAGGCTTCCCTCCAGGGTGAAAGCCAGTCATTGCCGCCACCACCAGGAGTTACCTCCATCTTCCAGCTGTCTCTTTTGGCCCCCAAAACCGAAATCGGGAGTGTTGTTATTCACGGTGGTAGCAGCATCACCTCCAATTTTGGCTGCAATCTAGGGTGAGGTAGGAAGTACAGACAAGTTACCTTCTCAAACAACCCTCGAGTTCGCCCCAGCCTTGGCCTGGAGTGGCAGCTCCGGATTTTGGGTAAACACACTCTGGAAACTTTTAGGAAAGTCTCCCCGCAGACTCCCTGTTCTCCCCTAATGGCAGAACCTGTGTTCACAGGCTATTCTAAGTGCAAAGGAAACAGCAGCTTAGGAGGACAGGAACCCTGGGTCACCTCACACAAGTGGCCTGGGCAGCAAACAGGACTTCAGCGTGGTCCTTCCAACTTTCCTGTCTCTCACCTCTGATATCTTTACAAAAAATCCGAAGACATCTCAGCCAAACTTTTGTCTTCAAAGCACCTGACATCCCCATATAACCAAAACAAAAGCCCCTCTGGGATACAGCAGAGTTGAGTGCACAAAGCACCTTTACATTATCCCCAAACGAGCAAACACACACACCCCAAATCCTGAACGCAGGAACCAGATGAGTCTATAATGTAAAAATCAGGTGTGCTTATCCTTGACAGCAATGACAGCACCACCACAGGGTAGGCTGCATCTTAATCAACACTGTGGGGAATGACCAGAAGAAAGGCATGCTAGAACCCACCCCACCTGCAGCGAGGAAGGCAAAGACGACAGAGGAGCCAGTCCTTAGCCCAGAGACCCCCCGGGCAACACCATCCATTGTGAGCCTGGGCCATTTAACTTTTAGATGAAGAGAGTGGGGTTGTGAGCAAAGTTGAGCTGGGTCACACCAGCACATGCCACTTCTATAAGCTGTCACCAAACAAGTCACATTCCCAAAGGGAGACAGACAACTCTTTTGAACTAACTCAAACAGTAAAGAGCAGGTGCCTAGTGTCCGCCTTCCCAACTCACCCCAAGGCCCAGGCTCACCAACAAAGGGTCCTCTCTTTACCAACCAATTCCAAGAGGAAGGACTTCTCCCCACGCATCACCAAATCCCTTCCCAGGGAAGAGACAGAAATGTTTGGTTTGGGGACCTGTCTTGATTGGAAATGGGAGTAGGGGTGTGTAAAGCAAGATCCTCTACCACCCTCAAAGCATGCGCTGCCTCTTCGAACCCCCTCTGATAGTGGTCCCCCTAGCATCCTTGAACGCAACTTTTGCAAACCCTGACGTGGCTCTTGGGGACCCTAATATAACAAGCTCTCATGGGTTCCAAGAAGGGTCTCCCAGTACCCCTGACCTCATCCTTTTTGAAGTCTTGCTGGCTGGGAGTCCTCATTAGCCTTAAGAGCAGTTCCCTAACAGACTGCAAGCCTTCATGGCTCCTAAGAGGAATCCACGACTGCATACCCAGGAGTGGATCTTGGGGACATCCTCATAATGCCCAAGCTCAGGCCTCTGCAAAACCAGAGGACCTCTTCAAATCACAACCCCTCCGGGATTCTGGGGTGGTCCATCAGAATACAAGGCCGCGTTTCCTGAATGGAAATGCAGAGTGCAAGCTTGGGGGTGGCTCTTGGGGACACTGTCCCAGACCGCGAGCTTTGTGGGTCGTAGAGGAATCCTCCAGTGCACTCAGGAATGGTTCTGGGGAACTCCGAGCCTGCAACCCTCCTATTCTAAGAGACCCGATGCAAGTTCAGGGCTGGGACTCGGCGACCCCCCAAAGCTGCCAACCCTCGTCCAGTGCAAAGTCTGGCTTTCGAGGACCCCCTCTGAGTGAACCCCTAACCCGAAGCACGCAGAGGGTCACCCTCATACCGAGGTGGCCCCAGACTCCCCGCCCCGAGCCCGCCGCCCACGTGACCCTCCCGCGACCCCGCGCGCGCCGCCGCCCCCTCCCCCGCGCGCGCACGCGCCTTCGCGGCCTCCTCACCTGGCGGGCCCGCTGCACGGCGTCGGCGAAGGCGTCCTTGCGGATCCCCGGGCCGCCACCACCGGGAGGCTGCGAAGGGCCCCCGGACGCGCCTCCTCCACCCGGGCCTCCGCCGCCGGGGCCTCCGCCGCCCCGGTCTCCCGCGCCCGGCGGGCCAGGCGGAGGGCCTCCTCCCGCACCCGCGGCTCCTCCTCCTCCGCCGGCAGGAGGCGGCGGGCCGGGCGGGGGGCCCCCGGTGCTGTAGTCCGACATGGAGCGGCGCGGACGGGCCTGGCGTGGAGGCT
This sequence comes from Alexandromys fortis, assembly GCF_014885135.2. Lineage (NCBI taxonomy): Eukaryota > Metazoa > Chordata > Mammalia > Rodentia > Cricetidae > Alexandromys > Alexandromys fortis. The sequence goes on from NW_026068121.1 coordinate 1,375,303, forward strand.
TCAAGCTGAGGAGGAGGCGGCGGCGGCGGCGGCTCAACGCGGGAACAAGGCCTCGCTCCACACGGCCGCGGAGCACGATGGGAAGCCAGCGGCTGGGAAGACGACGAGGGGGGGGGGGCGGAGAGGGGCACCTCCTCCCGCCGCCGGCGTGACGGACGGCGCGGAGCAGCCAGTAGAATGCGGCTGTGGCTCTGCGCCGACCAATCGTGGGCCGTGAATCCGGGCGACCAGTCAGACTCCCGCAAGGCTCAGGGGGCGGGAGGTACGGAGTGACTGACGTCTATAGGAGTCAATAAACCGTGGGCTGCCGGAGCAGGGCGGGCAGTTCGAAGTCACGCGAGAAGACAGGAGGCCAATGAAGCGTGAGCTCCAGATTCGCTGGGCGGCTCCAGAATGAGAGCGATGGCGCTGTCCAGTCACGTGGGCCTGACGGCGGGGCTTAGCGAAAGCGCTCCTGGCAGAGCGGGCGGGCCCGCGGGGAGATAGTTGTGAATGCCAGCCAGTGAGTGCACGCGGGAGGCGGTGCTTGTCGAGACCGGCAGTCCCTTAACCCAGTCTCTGAAGCGCTTTGGGGTGATGTGCTTGGATTTGGACTTGACGGCTTTGCTTAGACTCCATGTCCCTCGACTTCGGAGCCAATGGCTGAGCGACAGGAGCAAGCGTTCGATGACTGACATCTCCCTGAACGAGTAGCAGCGACGGAAGTAAAAGCGCCCTGTTTTGATGGGCGCGCACCTGCATTGGGTGGAACCCGTTACCAGACGGCGAGAGCGGATTAGCGGGAGCCCGAGTGAATGGCAGCGGACGTGGGCGGTGGTGCCCTGCCGCCGGAACTACGGCCTGACCTCTAGATCAGCGCGCCAGCAGCCTGTCTCTGGGAGCACTTGCACGTGGCCTGCTCGAAGCCTGGGGGATCTGTTTATGGGGATGTGGGCGGCCCGAGGTTTGGTGAAGAACCCAGGGGTGTCCCCGGTCTTCCCTCTCATTCCGAGACCCAGAACCTTTATTTCTTCCAGTACTCAAGGCCACCAACTCCTCAAACTTATTGCAAACCTGTTTCTAAACTGGACCCAGGTCCCAACCCAGGACCCACCCTGGACAGGATCTCTCTTACAGGGGGTCTAAAAACCCCAGCTAACACCCTGGATCCAAAAATCTCAGGTCCCTACCGGGACTTTTAAGTCCCTTGTTTCCCAGGCCCTCAGGGTGGGGGTTGAATCCAGGACTTTTTTGGACAAGCTCTCTACACTGGCATACGCCCCCATACTCAGATTCCCCACCCTGAACCAGCTAATCCCAGACAGAGACAGCCAAAACTATCTTTATTCTTTGTCCACACCTTCTGTTGGACGAGCCTGCAACAAAGCAGGCTGGAATGTCAAATCAACTCAGACTGTATCCTGCAGGAGGGAATCCCAGCACTTCTAACCCTAGTCCTGGATGGTTTTTGCAAACCAAAATGGCCCTAAAGCCTGAGCCTTAGTGGGCTTTCTGAGACCCAGAAACACTGGGAATTCCATTCTCTTTCTGTTCGGGGCATGTCATCTGCTCAGGACTTGTACACCCAGGGTTTTCTTCATGGCTTCGTACACCACGTAGCTGATACCGCCTGCTGGTAACACCTTCAGTAATGTGGGTGTCATGCCCCTGTACAGCCCAGGCCAGCCCTGTTGACTCAGTATTCGCCGGAAGACTCCCAGCATGGTGGGGTTGGAGCCCTCCACAGTGTCTGGGGATAGACAAAGACAAGTTCAGCACTAGGTGTGGTGTGAGATGTCACTGTCAGTATGAGAGGATCTGGGTCACATTTTGGGCAGTCTTGTCGAGATCATTTGGTTATTGCCATGTATGTATTTTGAGACGGTTTTAGGTAGTGCAGCTTTGGACTCCTGATCCTCTTGATTCTGCCTCTTGCTGGGATTACAGCACTGCCACACCCGTTGACCCCTGGCTTTATGGCATAGGCACACACTCCATACTGTGCCAGGCTGAGCTCCAGCTCCAGCCTCAAGGTATGTCACCAAAGATGATCTGGAATTCCAGATCTTCTTGCCTCCACTTCCCAAGTGATGGGGTGACTTCTAATTTGAGAGCCGGGTTTAGATTGGTGAGTGAGCATGTGCTTTGGTGGGTTCAGTACTCAGCATAGGCATTACCGATGGGTTTATGGAGAGGCTGGAAGTTTGTGGGGAAGGATGAGAAAATTCAGAAAGCCAGGGTGAGGTAGGGACGGGGCCAGGCTGACCTTGTGCCTGCATCCGTGTGCGCACCAAAGTCAGCGGGTAACTGGCCATCTGGCCACAGGTCGAGGACAGTGTTACAGATGACAGACTGACCAGGCCACTGGGGTCTGTCATGTCCCTGCCCGACTTCTGCCACAAACACCGGAGTAGCTGCAAAAGAAGACAAGAATGCTATTTTTTTTTCTGAGACAGGGTTTCTCTGTAGCTTTGGACCCTGTTCTGGAACTTGCTCTGTAGACCAGGCTGGCCTTGAACTCACAGAGATCCACTTGTTTACTTCCTGAGTACCTTGATTAAAGGTGTGCACCAACACCACCTGGCAAGAGTGCTATTTGATAATGACTCAGAGTCAAAATGGGCATGATGATGCATGCCTTTAACCACAGCACTGGGGGCGGGGGAAGGCAAGGGCTGGAGGACCTCTTTAAGTTTGAGGCTAGTCTCATCTACATATTGAGTTCTAGGTTTGCTGAGGCTACATACTGAGACTCTGTTTTAAAAAACAACAGTCTGCCGGGCGATGGTGGCGCATGCCTTTAATCCCAGCACTTGGGAGGCAGAGGCGCGGATCTCTGTGAGTTCGAGACCAGGCTGGTCTACAAGAGCTAGTTCCAGGACGGGCTCCAAAGCTGCAGAGAACCCTTGTCTCAAAAAACCAAACAAAAATAAATAAATAAATAAATAAATAAATAAATAAATAAATACCAACAGTCTTTGGATCTCTGAGTTCGAGGCGAGACTGACCTATAGATCCAGTTCCAGGCAGCCAGGGCTACACAGAGAAACCCTGTTTCCAAAACAAAAACAAAACAATGGTCTGGACAGCTGGCTCAGCAGTAAAGAGCATTAGTTCTTCTTCAGTTCCCAGCACCCAAATGCTGGCTTAAATATATCTAGAAAAATAATTTGAGCGAAGGGGCAGGGAGAGAGCTATGGGCTGACCTGGAGTCAGTGCTCTCTTCTCTGGGGACACACACCTCATAGACAGCCAGATCAGTGCAAGCATAGGGTACGATGCCCAGCATGTTGGGCAGATAGCCTCGGTACAGTGCTTGGGTGCCATCCCGTTCTAAGATCTGCCTGGCGCAGTCCAGAAGTCCTTTATACTGGCCAGTAAGGCGAAGGGTCAGCCGAGTCTTGAGTACCTGGAGAGGAGGAGGAGGTCTGTTTGGTTAAATGCTCTCAGGCAGGCTTGTCACCCGTCCTGGTATTGGTAGGTGGAGATATTGTCAAGGGTACCAGGGTTCAGTTGTGCATTTGCAGCCCTGGGGCACCTGGAAAGAGGGGGCTGCATTGGCCTGATTGTTCTTGTTATAATACCTGAGGGGTTGAGCTTTTTCAAGAAAAGAAGTTTAAACCCAAGTCTGGTTAATACACCCATTATCCCGGCACTGGGGAGGCTGAAACAAGAGGATTGCAAACTCCAGGCTAGCCTGGCTTACATAGCAAGACTCGTTCACAAAAAAAAAAACAGGCTGATGCAGTGGCTCATTTGGCGGAGGGTGTGCCTAGTACAAAGCTGTGAGTTTCATCTCGCACCCCCATAAGCTGGGAGTGGTGGCATGCACCTGTGATCTCAGCGCTCAAAAGTAGAGATGGGACAGGAAGTTTAAAGTCTTCCTTCTACAGGGTGAGTTCCAGTTCCGCCTGGTTACAATGAAACCCTGCCTCCCACTCCTTTTTGAGACATAACCTCACTATGTAGACCAGCCTGGCCTCAAACTCATACAGATTTTCCTGTCTCTGCCCCAGAGTGCTGGGATTAAAGGCACCACCACACCCAACCTGAAACCTTGTCTTCAAAACAAAACAAACACCCAAGCCAACGGGACCCCAAGACATCATCTAACCATAATCAATGCCCAAATTCCCACTCTGTATTTGTTTGAGACTGGGTCTCTAGTAACCCAGGCTAGCCTCTAGTTTGCTGCGTTGCTGAGGAGGATGGAGAGCGCAAGGCTAGCCTGGGTTATATGAGACTTCATTTCAAAAGCAAAAGAAGAGGCAGTGCAGTAAGGCTGCTAAGCTTGATCCTGGCCCCCATGTGGTAGTTCCAGGTCCTGGGGATCCGATGCACTCTTCTGATCTCTGCAGGCACTCAATGTACATATACAGACACACTAACAGAATTTTGAAAAAACAGATGGGGTAGTGGTTGGATGCTTGTCTACCATGTGCAAAAACCCTGGACTCAACCCTCATTGGTGCCTCTGACCCCCAAGAAAAGAGGCATCACAGTATTCCTGGCCCCCAAGAAGAGAGGCATCACATTCACACACCAACACCAACACATACATTAACATACAACCAGAAACAAAAACTTAACTTCTGAAATACAAAAATGTCTCCTTTTTTTTTTTCCCCACAGGGTCTCACTTTACAAAGTGAGGCTGGCTACAGGGCTGGCTGTCCCGGAACTCACTCTGTAGACCAAGCTGACCCTCAACTCGCAGAGATCCACTCTGCCTCTGCCTCTGCCTCTGGAGTGCTGAGCTTAAGGATGTGGTCCCATCTAACGTCTACTGGGGACTGTAGAGGTCAGTGGCTTGGGCCCTGCAGACCTGCAGAGTCAGCGGACACATATGTCCTTACATGTCTGTCACAGCTGAGGAGAAGGGCACAGAGCCACACTAAGGTATGTCCTGCTTTGGTAGGAGAGGAGCGAGCCTGTGGCCTGACGTCACACAGCAACGCAATCCTGGCAAGTTGTAGGGGAGAGCTGAGGCTGACTTGGGAAAACCTTCAGCTTCTGTAAGAAGTAGAGCTGCTGGTTCCCGTGTGCACCTGCCATCCTGGAACTCAGGAGGCAGAGTGAGGAGGGTCAGGAGATTAGCATCATTTTCGCTGCACAGCGTGACCAAGGCCATCCTGTGCTACACTTGAAAACAAACAAATCATCTCACAATCATTTCTTTCCTCACCACCCCCTAGTGTCAGAATTTGAAATCTCTGAGAAAGTTTTAAGTCTGTAGGAAAGTGCATAGCCGATCTCT
>NW_026068121.1:1381893-1389598 GCF_014885135.2 Alexandromys fortis
CCTCCTCCTCCTTCTTCTTCTTCTTCTTTTTTTTTTTTTTTTCGAGACAGGGTTTCTCTGTAGCTTTGGAGCCTGTCCTGGCACTAGCTCTTGTAGACCAGGGTGGCCTCGAACTCACAGAGATCCGCCTGCCTCTGCCTCCCGAGTGCTGGGATTAAAGGCGTGCGCCACCACCGCCCGGCTCTAGCCTTCTTTTTATTTTATATTTTGACACATGGTCTTCTCACTAAAATTGCCCAAACTAGCCTTGAAGTGGAGATCCTCCCGCTTCAGCCTCCGGAACAGCTGGAGTCACAGGCCTGTGCCTCTAGGTGGATCCACCTATGTAGTCTTAACATTTATCTAAAACCCCACTGTGGCCAGCTCTGGCGAGGCTGGTCTGTAAGCCCAACTCTTTGGGAGCCTGAGTTAGGAACACTGTAGTTCAAGTCCTTTCTGGGCTACAGAGTGAGTTCAGGGCCAACCCGAGCTACTTACTGAGATATCTGAAAATAAAAAGTGACAAGAGGGCCACGGGAGTGACCGTCCAGTGGTCAGAGCCCTGGAGAGCCGGCTCGGGTCAAGAGCACCTGCCGCTGCTGTGGAGGAACCTGATTCCCTTCCCGTCATCCACATGGAGGCTCACAACCACCTCGAACTCCAGTTCGAGCGAACCCATCGCCCCCTGTTGGCGTCCAGTGGCACTGCATGCATGCGGTGCGCGGACATGGGGTCAAATTCTCACTCATATAAAATAAAAATAAATGTGTTTTCAAAAGGAAAAAAAGGAGGGCTGGGAATGTTGCTCAGCAGCGAGGGCTTCTCTAGTGTGTGTGAAGCCCTGGGGTCCATCCTCAGTCCCTTCCATGCCCGCACGTCCCTCTGCAAGCACCTCAGAGATATCACCCACAACCCGCAGACCTCCAAACCTTTTAACTTGGACTGTGTTGCTCTCTGTGACTGGAGTTCTCTGAGCCCAGTCCCAGCACTACTTCCTGTCCCCATCACCCGCAACTCCAGTCTCAGCTCCACTTTACGAGACCTCTATGTCGAGACCCAGGCTCTCCTGAGCTCCACCAACTCCATCTCCTCCACCCCTCTCCACTATACTGTTCTCCAAAGGGCTCCAGCCCTGCAGACAAACCTGCATGTATACTCTGGCTCTGTCCAGGGGGGCCGTCCCTGTGCGAGACACTGCCCCAGCCATGGCTCCTGAGAGCAGAAACTTCCACAGGGCCCCCTTGTTCTCCTCTTCCAAGACATCCACAGGGACCATAAGCCGCTCTCCTGTGTCCAGAACCTGCATGAACATCCAGTGTCGGGCCACACTCAGCCCTGAAGGAGCTTGCTCCTTACAGGGTCCCCTCTGCTTTTCTTTGCTGCCTTGATGTGGACAATTCTTTGAAGGGGGTGATTTGATGGTTTCATTTGTTTGTTTTGTGACAGGGTTTCTCTGTGTAGACCAGGCTGTCCTGGAACTCATTCTGTAGACCAGGCTGGTCTGGAACTCAAGAGATCACCTGTCTCTGCCTCCCAAGTGCTGGGATTAAAGGTGTGCGCCACCATGCCCAATTGATTTCTTTCTTTCTTAGTGATTGCTTATTTTTATTTGTGTGTGTGTGTGTGTGTGCATACATGTGAATGAAGGTACCCAAGGGGGGCAGAAAAAGCCTTTGGTCTCACGGGAACCGGAACTACTTACTGATGGTTGTGGGCCACCATGTGGGGGCTGGGGCCTGAGCATTCAGCCTCTGAAAGAGCTCACAATTCTGTGTATGTGAGAGTGCAGGCATGTGCGTGTGTGCAGTGCTGTGTGTGAGAGTGATGTGTGTATAATGTGTGTGAGAGAGTGCAGACATGTGAGTGTGTGCAGTGCTGTGTGTGAAAGTGTGTGTGCAGTGATGTGTGTGCAGTGGTGTGTGCAGTGATGTGTGTGTGCAGTGGTGTATGTGTGCAGTGGTGTGTGTGTGTGTGCAGTGATATGTGTGTGAGTGTGTATAGGCCAGAGGTTGACATTTCTCTGTAGCTTTAGAGCCTACCCTGGAACTAGCTCTTGTAGACCAGGTTGGCCTTGAACTCACAGAGATCCATCTCAGCCTGGCTGACCTTGGACTTCTGATGTCCTGCCTGCAGCCTCCTGAGTGCTGGGTAATGTGTGTGTGTGTGTGTGTGCACACCACCTCATGACCTCACCCCTGAGTCCTGGGGTATTGGGTGTGAACCACCTCATGACCTCATCCTCAAGTGCTGGGACAATGGGTGTGAACCACCTCATACTCTCACCCCCAGTGCTGGAGTAATGGACGTGAACCATCTCATGGCCTCACTCACCCCCAGTGCTGGGACAATGGGTGTGAACCACCTCATGGTGGGTGTGAATCACCTCATGGTTCATGTGTGTGGATGGAGGTAAGGGAGGGGGCAGGGATGGGTTGGGTGGACCAGGTGTAGAGCTTTTCTAAATAAAACCCCAACCCTCTTAAGCAAGATCTGAACCCTCGAACAAGGTTGCGTTACCTCGGGATGGACTCCCATAGCTGCTGAAGGATTCGGGTCTTGGTCTCAGTGTCCCTCGGGCATCTAGCTGGCTCCCAGCTGAGAGTGGATGATTGCCTGACTTGTGAATTTAGGGGCAAGGGAGGATGAGGTCACAAGAGTGCTTGTGAGCTCACGGGCATGATGGGTAGGCAGTGTGATTGCTCTTGTCTCCCCATGGTGTGCACATCCTAATCCTGTAGCCCAGGAAGAGCTAGCTTGGTCCTCTGAATGGTATCTAAACAATAATTTTCATTTGTTTTGTTTTGAGATGGGCGGCCTGAAGCCCAGACTAGTCTCAAACTCACCAAGTAGCTGAGGATGACCTTGAATACGGATCCTCTTGCCTCCACCTCCCAAGGCAGGAAGCAGAATGGAGTTAGTGTTGAGGAGAGCTTCCACATGACAGACAGAGAGTTCTGGAGTTAATCAGGGGTAGCTGTGTAGCCCAGTGAACGAGCTCTGGGCTGCCAAATCTGCGGACAACAAATCTTCTTTTCTGAGACAGCATTTCTCTGTATAGCCCTGGCTGTTCTGGAACTTGCTTTGTACACCAGACTGGCCTTGAACTCAGACATCTCCCTGTCTCTGCCTCCCAAGTGCTGAGATTAAAGGTGTGTCTCACCACCACTTGAAATATTAATTTTTTTGGAGGGTGGGGATCAGTGAGACAGGGTCTCATGTAGTTCAGGCTAACCTCAAAACTTGCTATGCAGCCAGCAATAACTCCGCACTCCTGATCTTCGGTCTTTACCAGTCCAAGTGCTGAGATGACAGGCGTGTGCCACCTCACCCAGGTTTAAAAAGAGACAGGGTTTCTCTGTGTAACAGTCCTGGTTATCCTGGAACTCTATTCATAGACCAGGCTGGACTGGAACTCAGAGGTGCGCCTGCCTCTGCCCTTGGAGAGCTGGGATTAAAGGTGTATACCACCACAACCCAGGGTGTGTGTGTTTTAATTGGAGCTGGAGAGATGGTTCAAGCCAGTAAGAGTGCCTATTGCTCTCAAACTGGGCAGAGACAGGGGGGGGGGTATGTCTGTGAGTTCAAGGCCAGCCTGGTCTACAGTGTGAGTTCCAGGACAGGCACCAAAGCTACAGAAAACCTTGTCTCAAAAAACAAACAAAGTCGACAAAAAAAGAAAACATAGTGCTCTCACAGAGGACCTGGGTTTAGTTCCCAGCACCAGGTTAGGTGGCTCACAGCCACTGCAGCTCCAGGGGATTTGAGGCCTCTGGCTGTCTCACACACAGATCAGATACACACAACAAATCAAATCTTTAAAATGTATTATTTGGGTGTGCGTGTGTGGAGGTCAGATGACTATGTTGTGGGCTCCATTCCCTCCTTCCACTTGCCTGTGAGTCTCAGGGACCAGATTTGGGTGGCCAGGGCCTCACTTGTGGTGTGTCTATGTGTGTGCATGTGAGTGCAGTGTCCTCTGAGGCCAGAAGGGGGCGCTATATCCTGGAGTTGCAGCTGTAGGTGATTGTGAATCATCATGTGGGTGTTGAGACTGCAGCTCGGGTCCTCTGCAGGCGCAGCGGGCTCTCAACAGTGAGCCATTTCTCCAGCCTGCTTATTGTTTATAAATGGAGTGGAAACTGAAGTTTCCAGCTCTTGGAGAAGAGGGAAGAGGAGCGGGGCAGAGGAACCGGGAAGGAAGGAAAGGAGGGGGAGGCGATAGAGGAGAAACAAGAAAGTAGGGGAAGAGGAGGGAGAGAGGATGGAAGGAGGAAGTGGGAGATGAAGGCAGGTGGGAAGCAGGGGATAAAGTGAAAGGGAAGAGAGGATGGAGAGAGAGAGAGAGAGAGAGAGTTGTGTCTCATCTCCCTTCCTTGGGAGTACCCCGGTGCCATTCACACACCCATAAGTTTCTAAAAGTCACAGACCTACAGCGGGGTCAACAAAGCTGCTCGCTGCCAAGTCTGACCACTGATGATGGAAGGACCCACATGATGGAAGGAAAGGGCAGACTCCCGCAAGCTCTCCTCTGGCTTCCATATGCCCCTCCCTCAAAGAACAAATGTAATTTTTTTCCTCTTTTTTTTCTTTTTAAGAACAAATGTAATTTTAAAAAATGAAAAAGCAACAGTGAAAGAGCTTAGAAAATTTATTCTCTTCCCTTGAAATGACATACACGGGCAGAGAGACGGACTTGGTGTAGGCTGGAGGGAGAGGTGGAAGCCATGGTGGGGTCCTCTTGCCCCTCAACATCCTAGTTCCTTTCAGTCCTTTGATGGGGTCCCCAGAGATCGGGGAGTTGAGCAGGCCCCCCCCACTTATCCTAAGCTCAGAATCCAACGTTGAAGTGTGGAGGGTATGGGAATGTTGTGGGGAGTCAGGGGACTTTGTTCTCCGTCTGGTAGAAAAATAGACCCCGAGTCAGTCTGGGGTTGTTTCATTTTGCATACTGGATGCTGGGTTTCAGGAAGGATGCTGTGTATTGGTCTTTAATTGTGACTTTCTGAGGCCCGAGCAGGGCTGGCAGTGCTGGGATGCAGAAGGTCCCCTTGGCTGTGTCGCTTGGCTTCACCTGGTAAATCCCCACCATGAGTAAGCAGACCAGACCCTCCCAGAGGAACCTGGACTCTGGGAAGTTACTAGCCTGGCAGATAGGCAGGGGTGTGGAAGACATTGCAGAGAGGGAGATGGGGAGGGAGGTGATTTGGGGGAGTGGTGGAGGAGTGGAGGTGTGTCCTAGCTGTGGGGAGATTCAGCATTCATGTGGGGAATGGTGTGGGACATACATCCCATTCCCTTACTGGTGTGGAGCTACTTACTAGTCCAGGGTCTGGGCTTCCAGAAGGATCCCCGATGGTGTGGGATGCAGTGGGAATCAGCTCCAGGGTGTGTCTGGGATACTGGGGTGCCTGTGGGATCTGAGATGCTGCCACTGGGCTGCTGGGATCTAGACTTAGGGAGTAGACTGAGAACTTGGGGTGCAGGAGCAAAGGGCTTGGAACCTGGTAGTGTCTGGGAGAGCTTGGTCTTCTATGGCTGGTATCCAGAGAAGGGGTTGAAGGAATCTGGGATCTGAGATTGAACAGCTACAGCTGTGGTATCTAGAATCCACCCTGGAGCTCACACGTTGGTGGTTCACGGAACCAGAATCCAGGGGGTTAAGGACTTGGGACTCTTGGATCCAGTGACAGGAGATTGAGGGTGTGCTAAAATGTAGATCCGGCAGTCAAAGCGGAAGGGCATGAAACTCCAAGTTGAGGTAAAAGAATTGTTTGGGGTGAGGGATCTGGGATCCAGTAACCCAGGATCAGGACCCTGTGGCTAAGAGTTCCTGGCTTCTAGAATCCAGACTATGAGGCGAGTGACAGGGAGCTCACCAGCAGATTTAGGGTCTCAGGTCTAGTGAGGCATGAGGGTCTGGTGCCTGAAGAATCTGAGATCTGGGTTACGGGATACATTGATGTGTGCCTTCATGCTTGGGGCACTGGGACCATCTGTTGTTGCACAGGGTGGCCCAGCTCCCAGTGGGTAAGGCAGGGAAAAGCAGGATCTGGCTCTGGTGTGTTGATGAGCAGGGTCAAGGGGCTTGGGGATAAGGGCTCAGGGCCAGAGTGTGGATAGTTCTGCATCTCAAGTGATGTATGAGGTACAGCAGTTGGGGTCTGGGAGTCTCGCTGTGAAGTCGAGGATCCAGTACTGGGATCCAGTGGCCAAAGAGTGGGGCCTAGTGGTACAGATGTCAGAACACAGGGCCAACGACCTGGGACTTGGGTTCTGGTATCCAGAGGCTTGGGTTGGGGGATTAGGAACCACTGGTCAGGCCATTAGTTTCTGGCGGTTGAGGACGTCAGCATGGGAGATGCCGTGACGAAGATGAGGGAATCTTGGGGTGACAGGTTCCCGGTCCCTCACCTGGATGTGACCCCCAGGGCCTGCTTCATGTTCTCGTAGACCACGTAGGAGATGCTTACAGCTGGAATGACCTTCATGAAGTTGGGGGCAATGCCCCGGTAGAGGCCCCACACACCCTCCTGGGATAAGATGTGTCGAAGCAGACCCACCATGGAGACCTGTGGGCCACCCTCAATGGAGGCTGTGGATGGGTTGGGAGCCAGGTAAGATCAAAGCTTCCCCCTCTCATTTCCCCCTCCAGGCCCGCCCGAAGGGATGGGCTAGGTGACTATTTCAAAAGAGGCAAGAGAGTGATATAAAGGAACAGCAAGCCCTACCACAACACTATGGATGCCTGAGGGTCTAGGAACTGTCAGTCTTAGGGCCCACATTTGGGGATGAATGGAAACAGTAACAGTAGGTGTGTGTGTGTGTGTGTGTGTGTGTGTGTGTGTGTGTGTGTGTGTGTAAGAGAGAGAGAGAAAGAGAGAGAGAGAGAGAGAGAGAGAGAGAGTAGAATTAGGTGTGTGAGAAATCCACCTTCCTTAAAGTTAGTCTTTTCTTTCTCTTCAGGGCTAACTTCTGCTCATCTTTCCCTCCTCCATCCCAAAGCTGGCTGTTTGGGGGAGCCGTCTGTGGCACGTCAGTCTAAGTCAGGTTCCTACCTCTCCTCTCCTCAACCCTAAATCAACCCTGAATCGTGGAACGATTGCTGACCCTTCCTCCTTCCCAGGGGATGAAGTTCATGAGGGTACAGAGCATTTATCTCATTTGCCGGTCGTTTCTTCAGCAAAAGCCAAGGAACACAAACACTAAGGTTCCCAAAAACAGACTCAGGGAAACCGAAAAATAATCCGTGGGTGGCAAATACAGAGGGAAAACAGTGGGGAAGCTGAGGCAGGAGGACTGTCCTGAGTTCCAGCCCAGCCTGGGTCTTAGTGTTCTGTGGGAAAGAAAGCTTCCTGCTCTTCTGGAAGCTCAGAGCTCAGTTGCTGACACCCATGCAGGTGACCTCCTAGTTCCAGGGAGTCTGATGGTGTCTCAACTCCCCACACCCATGCTCATGCACGAGTGCAGAAATAAAAAGAAATCTTAAAAAAAAAAAACCCACCGTGAAATAGAAACAAAACAATAGAAACAAAAAACTAGGTTGTCGGGGGCTGGAGAGATGGCTCAGTGGTTAAGAGCATTGTCTGCTCTTCCAAAGGTCCTGAGTTCAATTCCCGGCAACCACATGGTGGCTCACAACCATCTGGAATGAGGTCTGGTGCCCTCTTCTAGACTGCAGACATACACACAGACAGAATATTGTATACATAATAAATAAATATTTTTT
>NW_026068121.1:1390805-1394864 GCF_014885135.2 Alexandromys fortis
TCCAGAGGTCCTGAGTTCAATTCCCAGCAACCACATGGAGGCTCACAACTACCTATAATGAGATCTGGTGCCCTCTTCTGGCCTACAGGCAGGATACTGTATAAATAAATAAATAAATCTTTAAAAAAAAAAAGTAATATTTTATTTTATGTACATTGCTATTTTACCTGCGTGAGTGTCTGTATGAGGGATTGGAAATGGAGTTACAGATAGTTGTGAGCTGCCATGTGGAAGCTGGGAACTGAACTCCAGTCCTCTGGAAGAGCAGTCAGTGCTTTTTCTCTGCTTGCTTGCTTTTTTGAGACCGGGTTTCTCCGTGTAACAGTCCTAGCTGTCCTGGAACTAGCTCTTGTAGACCCAGGTTGGCCTCGAACTCACAGAGATCCTACTGCCTCTGCCTCCTGAGCACTGGGATTAAAGATGTGTGCCGCCACTGCCCTGTGCAGTCAGTGCTCTTAGCAGGTGAACCATCTCTCCAGCTCCCCATTTTGGATTTTTAAAGAAAAAATCTCGTCCAGATGGGTCCCAAATCTATTAAGTAGTTGAGAATGAACTGGAACTCCTGGCCTTCCTGCTTCTACCTCTCTAGATGGGGTACTGAGGTCCTGGGATGGACCCCAGACTCTGTGCACGCTAGGGGAGTGCTCGAGGCCCTGAGCTATACCCTCCGTCCCTCTGAAGATAAGTTAGTACTTCATCCTGGGGTTTTCGGATACTTTAGCTGATGAGATTTATAAGGATGATGGGCGTGGGCTCTGAGAGCCACACTGTCCTTATATGAAGAAGAGGGACAAAGAGGGGAGAGTCAAGGGACGGCAGACATAGAAATGGGACTGATGGATCTGCAGTGAAGGCGGAATGCTTCGGGAATTGCAGTGACCATCTGTGAGTCTAGCTGAAGCAGGGGGGCCGATTATGCCCGGGGGCTTGCGATCAGCCTGGGCAACAAAGTGAGACGCCGTCTATAATGAAAGTAGGTAAAATTTAAAATAAAAGAGAAGCCAAGCAGATGGCTCCGCAGAGAAAGATTGCTTCATGAGCAACAGGAGCTGAGTTCAGAGCTCAGCGTGCACAAAGGAGCCAGATGTGGCTGTGCACACCTGTAAACACTGTTCTGGAGAGGCCGAGGCAAGAGGACCTCGGGCTGGCAACTAGTCAGCCTAGACAAGTGATTGAGCATGGGAGCCCAGCCAGAGACCCTGCCTCCCTCCCCTCTCTACCTCCCTCACCCTCACAGGAGCTGCAACCAGGGGAAGATGCCTATTCATATGGTTCCTATGTAGCATATGAGAAACCGAGGGGAAGGAAGCCATGTGCCCCAAACTCTGGAATTTTCTGGAACCTTCTTCCAAGACCTTCCTCTCCCCCCATCTTCCTTCTTTCCTCTTATTTTTTGCAGGTATATGTGTATGCTTGTGTGTGTGCAAGGGTGCATGCCCACTGGAGGAAGTGTGGAGGCCAGAGGTCAGTCAATCAGGTCAAGCTGTCTCACCTTACCTTTGGAGACAGGCTCTCTTACTGAACCTGAAGCTTATTGACTGGCCAGTCAGGAAGCTCCAGGATCCTCCTGTTCTGGCTCCCAGCCCTGGAGTTGCAGATGCTCTTCCTAGTGCTTAGAGTCACATCCTCTTCCTTGCATGGCAGGCATATTATCAACTCAGCCAGTCCCCTAACTCCCCAAGCCCCTCTTTTGAGGCAGGGTCTCTCTGTAATTCTGGTTGGCCTAGAACTCGCTACATACCACATAAACCAGGCTGGACTCATAGTTATGGAAATCTGCCTGCCTCTGCCTCCTAAGTGCTGAGATTAAAGGTGTGCACTGCCACCACCACCCGTTTAAAAGACTTATCCTTTTCATTTTATGCGTATGGGTGTTTTGTCTCCATGTATGTCTGCATACCATAAGCATGCAGTACCTATGGGGGTTAGAAGAGGGTGTCTGATCCCCTGGAACTGGAGCTATGGGTGGCCGAGAGCCACCATGTGGGTGCTGAGAATATTTATGTTAAATGACTTGTCAAAAGCTGTTATGGACTGATGAGATGTCTCAGTGGATAAAGGTGCTTCCATGCAAGCCTGATAGCTAGGTTTGATCACTGGAACCCACATGGTGCAGAGAGAGAACCAACTCCTATATGGTATCTGCTGACGTCCACACACACACTGTGACACAAGGACACACACAGAGACATAAACATGACCTGCTCTGGGCTGGCAAGATGGCTCAGTTGGCATGGGGAACTGAGTCTGATCTCCAGCACCCATGTCAAAGCCAGGCATGTTGTATATGCCTGTAAGTACATTGCTGGGGAGGTGGGAGGATACGTGGGTTCACTGATGAACCCCTCTAGCCTCCTTGATGAGCCCCAGGTCCCAGTGAGAGATACCATGTCAAAAAATAAGGTGGATGCTATCTGAAAACTGATACCTGAGGTTGTCTTCTGGCCTTCACACACACACACACACACACACACACACACACACACACACTCACGTGCGCACGCGCACACACAGTATTCTGTTGCCAGGGACAGTGGTCATGCCTTCAGTTAGTACTCAGGAGGCTGAGACAGGGGGATTACCCATGAATCCAGGCCATTATGGGATGCATAGTGAGCCCCCACCTTTAAAAACAAAAGAGCCGTGTTCCAGCTGGTGGAACATTGCCTAACATGCATGAAGCCCTGGCTCCACACAGCACCACATTGACTTGGGGTGGTAGTGTATACCAGTTATCCCTGCACTCAGGAGGAGTTCAAGGTCCTCCTCAGCTACCTAGTAAGTTTGAGGTCAATGAAGGCTATATAAGACCCTGTTTTGCCCGGGCAGTGGTGGCACACGCCTTTAATCCCAGCACTCGAGAGGCAGAGTCAGGCGGATCTCTATGAGTTCGAGCCCAGCCTGGTCTACAGAGCTAGTTCCAGGGCAAGCTCCAAAGCTACAGAGAAACCCTGTCTCGAAAAACAAAACAAACCAAACCAAACAAAACAAAAAAAAGTTTTAAGAAAGAAGGAAAGGAAAAGGAGGGAGACAGAAAAAGGGGGGTGGAGCTGGGAAGATGGCTCAGTGGTCAAGAGCACTGACTGCTCTTGAAGAGGATCCAGGTTTAATACCCAGCACTCACATGGCGACACACAACCATCTGTGCTAGGCAACCTAGCACCCTCTTCTGGCCTCCACGGGTACCATATGCAGTGTGCAGGCGGGCAAATAACCGTACATAATAAAAATTGAAAATAACAAATAATTGAAAAATAAAGGAAGGGAGAAAGAGAATGTGCTGGCCTGGAGACCAGGCCAGAACCCACACATGCTTTGAGGAAGATGGTGTCCAAGGCTTATTTTACACCACGTTCATACTCTCAGGAGCTGGAGGGACCCCAATTCCTACAAAGCTAAACCTTCCATAACTCCAAAGAGGCAAATATGAACCCCTAGGCTTCATCTGCAGCACCTTAGGGAGGGAAATGGTTATATTATTATTATTCTGGTCTTGAGAAAGGGCCCAGAGCCTCCTGCCTCTGCCTCCCAAGGCATGGGATTAAAGGCATGCCTACTTGTTGTGGTAATCCTCCTGCATCAGCCTTTTGATTGTTGGATGACGGGCACCACCCTCCATGCCTGGCTAAAAGTGGCCTTTTTATATTTTTGGAAAGATTATTTTTTTATTTATGTGTGTGTGCCTATGTGAGTGTATATGCATCATGAGAGTGCAGTGCTTTTAGAGACCAGAAGAGGGTGCCACATCCCCTGGAACTAGATTTATAGGGCACTGTTAGACCTGATGTTGGTGCTGGGAATTGAACTCAGGTTCTCTGCCAAAGCAGTAAGCACTTTTAATGGCTGAGCCATCTCTTTAGTCCCATCCCCATTCCCATTTTTGGTTGCTGCTGATCTTTCTTTCTTTCTTTCTTTCTTTCTTTCTTTCTTTCTTTCTTTCTTTCTTTCTTTCTTTCTTGTTTTTTTGAGACAGGGTTTCTCTGTAGCTTTGGTGCCTGTCCTGGAACTAGCTCATAGACCAGGCTGGTCTTGAACTCACAGAGATCCACCTGCCTCTGC
>NW_026068121.1:1395592-1400512 GCF_014885135.2 Alexandromys fortis
TGCCTGCTCTTCCAAAGGTCCTGAGTTCAATTCCCAGCAACCACATGGTGGCTCACAACCATCTGTAATGGGGTCTGGTGCCCTCTTCTGGCCTGTAGGCATACACACAGACAGAATATTGTATACATAATAAATAAATAAGTAAATAAGTAAATAAATAAAAAATAAACAAACAAAATTTTGTTTTCCAAGACTGGGTCTTTTCACATAACTAACTAGGCTGTCTTAAAACTGAATACCAAGTGCTGGCCACCCTTGAACTCCAGATCTCCCTACTTCAGCCTCCTAAGTCCTGAGATGGCAAGTGTGCGCCACCATGTGGAACTGGAAACAAGGTTTTTTGCATCAGTGACAGAAGGGAGGTGTGATGTCTGGAGGGGCTTTCCAGGGCTTCAAGGCCCACCGCAGTTTTGAAGTCTACGATTGTCCTTCCTAGCTATGAGAAGCAAAGAGTGTCCTCGGTCAGATCCCAGAACGAGAAAGAAGGGGGGAGGGATGGTGGGTTATCCACAGACCTCGTAGACGGCTAGATCGATTCCAGCATAGGGGATGATGCCCAGCACGTTGGGCAGGTAACCACGGTAGAAGGCACGGGGCCCTTCACGCTCTAGGATCCGCCTTGCGCAGTCCAGGAGCCCCTTGTACTGGCCAGTTTTCCGTAGAGTCAGCCTTGTCTTCAGTACCTGGGTGAAAACTCTGTCAACCCCTTGAAAAACTACTTCCAAGAATCATCATGCCCCGAAGTGACGTCACCTAGAAGTCGCTACTCCCGAAAGCAGATGTCCTGCGGACCTAGCTGGGTCTGAGGAGGTAGTGTCTACTTAGTGTACATAAAGGCCTGATTTCCATCCCGAGCACCACATAAATCAGGTGTGGTGGTTCATGCCTGCCACTCTTGCTCTTGGCAGGCCTATCCATAAACGGCCTGTCAAGTCCCTAGAAGTTACATCTCAAATTGAGATACCCAGACTAGCTAGACAGGAAAAGGCTCCTAGTCCCAAGTCAGGCAGTTAGGGTTACAGTTAGCTCCACACACAGTGCAGAGCGGGGAATGGCCCAATACCTCAGGCCCACCCTCCCATGCTGGATCTTCCTCAGGCCCCTCCTTCTCACCTCCATGGGGTATATGATGGTTTGAGCTGTGGCCCCGGCCAGGGAGCCAGCCACGAAGCGCTCCTGAACGTGCAGTGTCTCTTGCTGCCCCCGGATGGCCCGCTTGATCTGAGGGGTGGAACACGGAGTGGTGTGAGGCGCATAGGAACCTTGGAGATTATTGAGCTGCCCGTGCATTCCACTGTTCTCCAGCTGGCACGGAGCTGGCCAGTAGGGGGCGTGGTGCAAGCCAAAGCCCTTGAGCCCTCGCGCTTAATTTCTGCTTCCCAAGGCTGAATATACTCTCTCCTGGACCAACCTGTTCGTAAGCCATGAACTTGATGGCTGACTCAGGGGCGATCTTGAGCACGTTGATACCATTGCCCCGCCAGAGGGACAAGATGCCCCCTTCTTGAATCATGTTCCGCAGACCCCCTAGGATGCTGAGCCGGTTGGACTTGGAGGCGTGGACCTGCAAGGGGAGAGAAGGTAGCTTTAAGATGCTCTCCTAGGCCCAGGACCTGGACGATGGGGTGGGCCCCTTCAGGTCCTCTCACCTGCATGAAGACCTTGAGACGGTCCAGAGGAGCTGTGCCTGTCCGCGACACAGCGCCGGCCACTGCGCCAGCCACCAGCTGCTTCCACCACATGCCGGTAAGTTTCTCCTGCTTGGAGAACTCATCAGGTACCGTCAGGCACTCCCCAATGTCCAGGACCTGAGGATGGGGGCTGCAGGTGTCATGTCCCAGCAGAGGTGGGGGATGCACCTGGGTCCTAAGTGGGGAAGGCTCCCCTATGAATTTCAGGACACCCCAGAGTCCACCAAAGGACCTTGTTTGGAGAGTCCACCTGATTCCTTTTGGATCCTGCCACTAAAATATCCAACCAGCCGTCTGGCTATGATACCCTCGGGTTCCTCTGGGAGATCTCCGTGGAGTTCCACTAAAGCAGTGGTTCTCAACCTTCCTAACGCTGTGGCCCTTCAATACAGTTCTTCATGTTGTGGTGACGCCCAACCATAAAGTTAGTTTTGTTGCTACTTTATAACTGTAATTTTGCTACAAATATTTACTGTAATTTTGCTGTAAATATTTACATTTATATGATGTAAATATTTGTGTTTCCTGAATAGTCTTAGGTGACCCCTGTAAAAGGGTTGGTGGTTCGACCTCAATGGGTTGAGAACCACTGCACTAAAGGATCCA
This sequence comes from Alexandromys fortis, assembly GCF_014885135.2. Classification (NCBI taxonomy): domain Eukaryota; kingdom Metazoa; phylum Chordata; class Mammalia; order Rodentia; family Cricetidae; genus Alexandromys; species Alexandromys fortis. The sequence goes on from NW_026068121.1 coordinate 1,397,890, forward strand.
TTAAGTACTAAACATAATAACTCAATCCACTGAGCCTTACCAAAGGAGCCATGACTCCCACACAAGAGTCAACTGCAGGGCTGTGAGAGGGTCATTAAGGTCAAGGCATGCGTGGCCAAGTCTGAAGACCTGAGTTCAATACCTGGGAGCCACATGATGGAAGGAGAGAGGAAGACTTCCCCAAGCTGTCTTTCCACCTTCACACACGTGCCCCTCACACAAAATAACAGAATCCAGGAGTGGTGGTGGGGCAGAGGCAGGGGGCGATCACTGAGTTCAAGGCCAGCCTGGACTACAGAGTTAGTTTCAGGACAGCCAGAGGTACACAGAGAAACCCTGTCTCGAAAAACAAAACAAAACAAAAAACCCCAAAAAACAAAAAAAGAAAAAGGTGCCACTGGATTTCGCCAGAGGGTCCCCTGGTCTCACCAGAGGAGCTACCGATTCTTACCAAAAGATCCATAGAGTCCCACCAAAGCATCTATTGAATCCTACTGAAGAATCTACCAGATCCCACCACAGGATCCCAGCAAAGGAGCCAGTGAGTCTTACCTAAGGATCTGCTCTCACAGCGTCTCCTCCATGAGGAGGCCTCTCCTACAAGTCTTCCCCCAAGAGTCTTTCCCAGGAGTCCTCCGAGGAGGCTCTCCCCCGTAGAGTCCAGCCATAGATTTCCCAACTGTGGATCTTTGGGGGTGAACATCCCTGGATCTCCCAAGAGGATCGCACTGGCTTTTTCCTCAGCATGACATCATCACCACGTTGCCATTTTAAGGCAGCGATTACCGTGGCCTGGTAGCTATGGCAACGAATTGAGCAGAATAATCTGGTGATAACTGGGTCTATGGTAATGGAGCTATCGCACCCCCTGGTAGGGAGGGGCCAGTTACAAGACCTCCCCAGGAAATCCACTCACCATCCCACCCCAGCTGCAAGGAATCCTGGGAAGCATTAACTATCTAGGAAGCAGAAGACTAATCGAAAGGCTCCTCGGTGCAGCTTCCACCATGGGGTGCCATCCGCCATGGGGTTGGACTCAGCAGTGGCGCAGCTGTTTGGGGGTCACCCAGGTCTGTAAGTGACCCCTCTGGGTGCTCTAGTGAAGCTCGAGCATCTCATGGGCTTACCACATCAGACCTTGGTGAATCCTTCTTTTGGGTTGTGTCACCTCACCTGAGGTGAGCAAATATTTGTCCACATTTCCCCGGACAAGCAAATGCAACGAGGATCCTGTCAGATCCCACAGACGGACCTCCTCGGACATCAACAGGCTCCCTCCCCACCCCCAGTGGACTCCTCTGTCCTCCAAAGACAGTGTCTGCCTACATCTTCCCCTCAGCCGCAGCATGAGCCTAGGAGCAGGCGAGGAGCAGCCGGCAGCTGGCAGTTGTGTGGGTCGAGTGTGGGAACACCATTTGGTGTATTTTTCCCCCCATAACCCTAATTCCAACCAACTAGCCCTGGAATCTGAGCAAGACTATGGTCTCTGAGCAGATAGCAGGGATGTCCATTGGGGTTACCGGGCTCCTGAACCCCCAGATGTTGCTGACACCTCCAGAGTCCTGGCCCAGCCCTTTTGAGATCCGGGGAGGCTGGAGCTAGCCTCCACCCCTGCCGGTGGCCCCCAACTTACCGTAGAATGCTTCCAGAAATACAGGACATCCTCCACATTCTCCAGAGAGTGCAGCAGAAAGTGGTCTCGCCATTCCTGCCAATCAATGGTCATGGTGCCATCGCGGTCCATGCTGGAGGTGGGGTGGGCAGAGGCTCAGTGTCCAGGCTGGCGGAGGTGGGGTGCCGCTAGCTTTCATGAACTTGGGGAGCACAGAGTGCATTGCTTCTCTTCAGCACTGGTTTGTTTGTTATTTTGAGATAGGATCTCACTCTATTGCCCAGGCTGTCTTGGAATTCACAGCAATCCTCCTGCCTGAGTACCTGAAGCTAGCTAGAACAACACCCCATACCTGCATTTATTTATTTATTTTTTGGTAGGGTCTTACCCTGAAGATCAGGCTGGCCTCCAACTCATGCGCAATCCTCCTGCCTAGCTTTCTGAGTGCTGATATGACAGCCATGCGCCACCTGGCTAAAGCATTTAAAACCTTCTTCAAATTATTTATTTTAAATTGTGTGAGTCCTGAAGCGTGATTACAGGTGATTGGGAACCAGCTGGCTTGGGTGCTAGGAATCAAACACTGTTAGAAGAATAATTCACACTCTTAACCACTGAGCCACCCGTTTCTCAGCCATTTTGTCAAGCCAGGCTTTTACTTTATAGTCTAAGCTGGCTTGACTCTCAGAGCAATCTCCCTGCCTCGGCCTCCTTAATGCTGTGTGCTAGGGCTATACTATTGTATCTGACTTTAAAAAATAGTTTATTTATTTATTCATTCATTCATTCATTTATTTATTTATTATTTTATTTTTTTGGTTTTTCTTTTTCTTTCTTTTTTTTTAAATATTTATTTATTTATTAAGCATACAATGTACTGCTGGCAAGGAAGGCACCAGGTCTCATTATAGATGGCTGTGAGCCACCATGTGGTTGCTGGGAATTGAACTCGGGACCTCTGGAAGAGCAGCCAGTGCTCTTACCCTCTGAGCCATCTCTCCAGCCCCCTTT
>NW_026068121.1:1400543-1447926 GCF_014885135.2 Alexandromys fortis
TTTTTTTAAAATATTTATTTATTTATTTACTTATTTATTTATTATGTTATACAATAACATAATATACCTGCAGGCCAGAAGAGGGCGCCAGATCTCATTACAGATGGTTGTGAGCCACCATGTGGTTGCTGGGAATTGAACTCAGGACCTCTGGAAGAGCAGGCAATGCTCTTAACTGCTGAGCCATCTCTCCAGCCCATATTTTTTGGTTTTTCAAGACAGGGTTTCTCTCTAGCTTTGGAGCTTGTCCTGGAACTCACTCTGTAGACCAGACTGGTCTTAAACTCACAGAGATCCACCTGTCTCTGCCTCCTGAGTGCTGGGATTACAGGTGTATACCACCACCGTTCGGTATTTATTATTATTTTTTAACGTGCTTTGCCTGTTTGCACCAATGTTTGTGCGAGGGTATCCTGGAACTGGAGCTACAGACAGCTGTGAGCCGCTGTGTAGATGCTGGGAATTGAACCTGGATCCTCTAGAAGAGCAGTCATTTGCTCTCAACTGCTGAGCCATCTCATGTGGCTTTTTAAAACAAATTTACTGTGTGTGTATGTATGTGTGTATGTGCTCATATTTGTGCCACAGCTTGACGTAGAGGTCAGGAGACAACTTGCTGGGTTGTTGCTCTCCTTCCACCATGTGGGTATTGGGGATCCAACTGGCCCCATCAAGTTTGAGGGGCAAGCGCTCTTACCTACTGAACCACCTTGCCAGCTTCACATGCCAAGATGTTTGGAGTTGTTTTTTAAGGGAAGTCTCATTCTGAAGTCCAAATTGACCTCTAAGTCATGGCAATCCTCCTGCCTTGGCCTTTTAAGTGCTAGGACAACAGGTTCACACCCCAGGTATGATCCAGTCACATTATCTGACTGGCTCGCCTGTGTAAGTCCTTCAAACCAGCCCTGTGTGGGTAGCTGTAGCACCTACCAGTGCTTTTCGGGGTCAGACAGGGACTTCAGGCCACTGGCCTAAGATCTGTTTGGCTCCGAAGTCCAACTTTTCAGCCCCGCCCTCCCTGGAGCCGAGTCTGGGGCTCAGAGGACAGAACTTTCTGGCAGAGGAGGGGGTGGGGATGGGTCTCCAAGGGCCTGAAACTCCAGTAACTCACCTGTGTAGGATTTTCTCTGCCTGCTCCAGCGAGATAGAGATGCCCAGCGCTCGGAAGCTTTGCTGAATCTCAGAGACATCGATGTGACCTGGAATGGGTGCCCCAGGAGACCAAGCCAAAGACTGACAAGGGGGCTCCAGAAGCGTGTGTGTGTGTGTGTGTGTGTGCGTGCGTGCGTGCGTAGGTCAGAATCAATGGCTGTGTCTTCCTCAGTCTCTCTCCATGTTTTTTTTTTTTTTGAGACAAGGTCTGTCGCTGAATCTGGAATTCACTGACAGTGAGCCCCAAGATTCTCCTGTCTATACCTTCCCAGTGCTGGGGTCATAGGTGGGCACCAACCCACTCAGCTTAAGGGGTGCTGGGAATTTGAACTCAGGTCCTTGTGTTTGCCCAATAGGCACTTTACCCACTGAGTGAGAGTGAGCTTCTTAGCCTCGGGGGAGAGATTTTTGTACCAGTTGTGGGGGCTACTCAGAGTTGAAACTGGGCAGTATTGGGGGGGTCCTCCATTACCAGGAGTGAATGAGTTCAGGGATGATTGCAGAGGTCCCTATGCTAGAAGAGACAATATTTGCTTATTTATTAAGTTTTCAGTTCCTCCCTCCCCAGCGTAGGTTTTAGGGATTGAACTCAGGACCTTGTGGTTTTGTGGCAAGCACTTTACCCCCTGAGCCATCTGTCCAACCTTAAGGCAATACTTAAGGATCCTAGAAGACACTTGGTCACGGGACTGTCCCTGGATCCAAGAGTCCCTGAAGCTACTATACTGTCCAGAAAGAAACATTTGGGGGTAGAGACAGGGGTTCTCTGCTAAAAGGGTTCAGGAGGTGGGATGGCCGGTTTGGGCTCATATCACCTAGTTGGGGCTGAGAAGAACTCCCAAAATAGCCTGTGAGTCAGAAGCAGCCCTCCCCTTCTCCCCAGCACTGCGGGTTCTAACCCATCTGCCCATCCCCCAGTTTGGAGCCCATCTCACCATCCTGGTTCCGGTCAAGGCTGTGAAACATGAGCCGAAGGCGCTGCTCCCGCTCCTGCAGGTAGCGGGAGAATTCCTCCAGGCTGAGGCCACCATCTGGATCAGCGTCCCCCTCAGAGGAGATGCCCTGGAAAAGAAAAGAAGGGACAGAGGGGACTGAGCAGACTGCACCCCCACAGTGTGTATGTCTCAATATGCCTCATGGTCCAGGAACTCAGAGCCCCTGTAACTCAAGAAAGGGGTACAGGGGCCATCACTCCCGCCCCTCAATCAGCCCACTTTTCAGCAAGATGCCCCAAGCCATAATAGGTGTCTGGTTGCTGCCCAGTTCTCGGGGTAGGCAGACTGAGTTTCTAAGTCGCGGAAGCAGTTCAAGGTCATAGAACTGTGAAGCAGCAACCTTGGGCACGTTTTGTTTTAGGTCTGCGGACTCCTGTAACCCAGGCTAGCCTCATTCTCTTCCTTTTGGAGAATGACCTTGAACTCCAATTCTTCTGCAACACCTTGTCTCCCGAATCTGCCCACCTAGCTTTTTCTTATAAAATCCATCTCCTTGGCAGTCTTGGGGTGGGGGTGGGCTGTCATGTTAGAAACCATCCTGATTCATATAGGGCCCAACAGATCAAAGCCAATAGCCATGGGACCTCTACATTCCCACGGGAAAAGTGGGACCTTAGACTCAAGGTCAACAAAGAAGCAACAGGTCTGTTTCAGGGACATCTAGGGGCTCAGGTGTAAGGGACACCTGTGACACACGGAGGAAGGTCCAGTCCTTGCCTCTTTTCACCGCCACTGCCACCTCCTATGCTGGGGCTGGAATCCAGGACCTTTGCACATGCTCGGAAAGAGCTTTACCACTGTGCTACACCCAGGCTCAAATTCCTTCCTAGATAGTTCGGACCCCTGTAGAAGCAGGGTGGCCTCAGATAGACTAAATCTCCGCCGGCCGGGGCAGGCTGGGGCAACCAGCTAGGTCCCAGAAAGAAAGCGCCAGCGGGGAATGTAAATAAGAGACTAGGGTAGCCAGCTGGGGGCTCAGTGGGTGCCCCAGCAGGGTGGGGAAGTTGTGTTAACTGCAGGTGGGAGCGGGTCACCCATCAGATCGTGTGGAGAGCAGCGGAGGGTGTGTCTCCGGGCAGTGGATGGAAAAGCTTCCCGTTCTACGGCGCATTCTCTAGCAGGCACCCAACAGCCCGGGGGGGGGGGGGACATTGGGTCCTGGCAGCCTCAGGCGCTGCAGGCCCGGGGCCTTGGCAATCTCGTCTCGCGACGCTCTTAGGCCAGACGCTTGCGGGTAGGGGGAAGGGAGGTGACAGAGGTGGTGGGTCCAGCCAACAGGTAGCGTGCAACCACATTCAGGTGCACCGGTAACGGCGCGGGCGGGCCCTGCAGCGGTGGTCGCTGCCCTGGTACCTGCTGTGCACCGTCGGGATCGCCCCCTCCCAGCCTGGCCAGCCCCTGGCGCAACTCGTGCACGTCCACGCGGCCGTCCTTGTTGCTGTCCAGCTCCTCGAACAGGCGACTCCAGCGCTGCCGCCGCTCCGCGTCGCTGGAGCCCCCCCGCATGGCGCCCGCCCGGGGGGGAGGGGAGGCCCCACAGCGACGGCCTCGGCGGGGGCTTTCTGGCTCCCCCTCCCCCCCGGGGTCCCGCAGGGCCAGCTCCTGCGATCAACCGCACCGCAGCCTCTGCACTGCGGGGCCGAGCTCCGGCACTTGCTGGAAGTGATAAACGCTAGTCGTACCCGCCCGCCCCAGAACTTGCGTCTCCTCCTCCGACCCGCATTGCTGGGGGGAGGGGGCCGGGGGCGGAGCAGGGGGCGTGGGGAAAGAGTCTAGGAGGCTCTGGTATTGCACATCTGACAGTGCCCGCATTCCTGGAAAGGCGAACGCCTCAGTACTTGGTTTGCCTCAGTTTACCCCTTTTCCTTAAATGGTTTGGCAGGGAATTATCAGGGATTGGGTTTGTAATCTCATTCCTTTCGACCTCCCTCTCCTATGGACCCTCAGTTTTTGCTTCTCCCAGGCCTACGCAAGAACTCGGAACCAGTATAAGCGCTTCTTTTGCCCGCCCGCTCTCGTCAGATTCCCCAATCGATGACAGGAACAGGAGATCAACAAGGGGGAGCACTCCCTCCCCAACACTTCATCCCGCCCGCGCGCCTCCTTTTCTCGGAGACACTGGCAGAGAGAAACGCAAGGTCAACGCGCAGCGCGGCTGCAAAGTCAAATCCCTATTGGTCAGAGCCGCCTGAGCTGCGCCCGTCCGCTCCACGTAGGCGGGGCTTCCTGATTGAACCTCCGCAGCCTCCAGCCCCGTCTCCCGCAGCCGGCCTGGCGTTCTTAAAGGGGCCGCGACGCCATCCGGACTCTCAGAAGGCTGCTCTTTGCAGATCTGCCTGGAAGGGGAGTCACGGTCCAAAATCCTCGGCGCCGCTGAGAATAAAGACCGAGGCGGCCGGGTTCTGGAGGCGGGGCCTCAGCCGGGGACAGTGGTTGCACCTGCTGAAGTCCCGCCCACAAGTTTCGGGTGCAGTTTCTCGTCTTACCGTCAGGGGGAAGGGAGACTGCTTGACCGCAAATAACTATAGCTAACGTTGAGTACGCTGCGCATGCCAGTCTTCCTCTCGCTGCTCAGCAGCCCAAACACTGCGAGGTAGGTAGGTGGCTCTAGTTTTTCCCACGCTACAGAGGAAGCACGAGGAGGCCAGCTGGGGTTCCCACTTGGGGCCAGAGCAGAGATTTAAATAGATTTTAAACCACCGCTCTTAGAAGGGACGAAGCCTTTATTTATTCTTAGGGGGTTTTGTTTGTTTTTTTCCCGACACAGTCTCGCTGTTTAGCCCTGGAAGTCACTATGTAGACCAGGCTGATCTGGAACTCATAGAGATTCACCTGCTTCTGCTTGGATTTAAGGCGTGTGCCTCGACAGTGGGTGTCGTAGGGCACTCCAGCAAGTGGACCCCAGCTTCAGCTGTATGCCCATTTGTTGTTGTTGTTACTGATGTTTTGAGTCAGGGTCTCACTCTGCAGGCCTTGAACGTGCCGCAGTTCAGCTTCAGACTCCCAATGGCTGGGTTGTAATCGCGTGCCACCACATCGTATGCGGTTCATGACTACCTTTTACCCAAAGATGCATCCACCCATATCGTATGTGGTTCATGACTACCTTTTCCCCAAAGATGCATCCAGAAATTATGTAATTCCCACCCAGGCTGCGCCCATACATGTGTGGGGAGCAGGCGAGAGTCGCAGCCCCCTTCTACCAGATGTTTCCATGCACAGGTGTTTCTTTGTGTGTGCCATGGGGACACTGGTGCTTTCTTGGACACTTCCCTGACAGATGAACCTCATACACAATAAACCAGTTTGTGGAGCCCCCTCTGCGGATGTCCTTCAGTGAGGATGGAATGCCTTCAAGAACGAAATTCTGCACAGGCGCTTTGTCCAGGTGTCTTTTTTCACACAGGTGTGACTTGAAGCAGGTGTTCTCACTACATTACACTTACAGGTCTGCGTGTGTATCTTTCTAGTCCCATACAGTTGACAGGTTGGTTGGTTGATTGATTGTGGGACTAAAGATAGAACCCAGGGTCTCATGAATGCTAGGGCGGAATCCATGACGGGGGGGGGGGGGAATCCCATCACTATGGCTTTCTAGACAGGAACTCTACCCCTGAGCCACATCTTCTGACGTTTCCTAGATGATTCTAGTGTTCTGGCCCTGAGCCATGCCCAGCCCTCTTTTCCTTTTTTTATTTTAAAATAGGGGTTCACAGAGCTGCTTAGCCTGGCCTTGAACTTGGATCCTCCTGCCTCAGCCTCCTGAATACCTGCATCACCGGGCCTGACTTCAGGTTTGAATTCTTCAGTGTTGCGCACCAGAGCCCGCCCTTTACAGGTGTGTATCTTCCTGGCTGTCGCCACGCCCCCTGCGCCGGCACACCTGTGTTACCGAGGAACCCCAGTGTGCGGTCCTTGCACCTGCTCACTTCCGCCTTCCGCGCTGCTCCCCTGCGCAATGGGGTTCCCGTTACAGGTGCTCCCGCGGTGCGGCCCCGCCCCCTCGGCCCCGCCCCTCTCAGCCGGGCTCAGGTGCACAAGCCGGAAGTGCGCTCCCTGCCTAGGTGGGTGACTAAACTTTCCGGGTCACGTGAGAGCGGGCGGGGCGGGTGGGATCGGGAGCGATCGGGTGGAGGACAGCGATTCGGGGTTCCAGCCGGGGACCCGGGATTGGGAACCTGAGCTAAGTTCCTCTCAGACGCCCGGGCCAGGTAGGGAGGCAGGGCGCGCAGCCTGGCCTGTCTCGAACTCCTCCTTCCCTTCTCCTGGCCCGGGAACGCGGCCCGAGAGTTAATCTTTAATCTCTGACCCTTGGCGCCGAGGGCGGGGACCGCACTCCAAACTCGGTCGCCCGTCGCTGGGGCCTGAGCCCAGCGGGTCCAGCCCCCAACCCCACGCTGCGGCCTCTCGTTTGGTCTGGTCCCCAGGTCCCGAGTCGCAGGTGCCCTCCTCGACCCAAGATGCGGTAGGAATTGGAGCCCTGGGGAAGTCCTGCCCTTGGCGCCACCAACTCATCATCCCAGCTCATGGCGACCCCAGGCATGGGGCTGCTCCTGGCAGTTGGTCTGCCGATGCTGCCCGCCGGTTGGAGCCAAGCGCGTAGGTACCATCTCGGTAGGCGATGGGGTGAGAGGAGGGTTCCCTGGTAGAACTCAGCCGGACTGGGCATTTGCGACCCAGAGAGGGTGAAAGGTCTGAGGAATGGGCTTGGATTGTGTTTGGGGACCAGGTCCGAAAGCATTAGGCATTAGGGCCGAACTACAGGTTAGTCTAGCCCACCTCTGAACGATCTTTCTTTCTTTCTTTCTTTCTTTCTTTCTCTCTCTCTCTCTCTCTCTCTCTCTCTCTCTCTCTCTCTCTCTCTCTCTTTTCTCTCTCTCTCTCCCTCCCCTCCCCCTCCCTTCCTCCCTCTTTCTTTTCTTCTCTTCTTTTTTTGCGTTGCTGGAGCTCGAACCCACAGTCTCCTGCAAGCTGGGCAAGCGCTCTGCCATCAAGCAGACCCCACACCCACAGCCCAGAATTCCTGAGTCCTTAAGTCTTGTGGAATTTGGGAGCTGGGGGTTGTTGGGCAGAGCCGGGAGGTGGAGGAGGGGAGGAGAGCCAGGGCACCTGAGTCTGCATAGTTGAGAGTCTTAAGCAGCCAGGGGACCTGGAGGAGGCCAGAAGGCCCAGCTGACAGGATTGGCAAGGGCCAGTAGGTGTGGACCCAGCCAGACCTTCCCTCTGTTTCTCTGGTTCCAGTTTCGGGGGCCGGGGGGGGGGGGGGGGGGGGGGGGGAGACGGGACAGTGTGAGTCACACACTCCAGGGTAAGGTTGAGCCCCGCCCAGGTCCTTAAGAATCCTGAGCCAGGGTGATGGTGGTGGTAGTGGTGGTGGTGGTGGGGACACTGTCCTGGAAGCTATTTATTATAATGGTCTGGCTAACAGTGGTGACTTTGGCCAGATTATTCCCTACTGGGCTAAGAGTGGCCACAGGAACCAATACCACACTTGAGGGTGGAGTGGCCTGGCAGTACCAGCAGTCTCTTCCAACTGGAGACTGGGAAGGAGTTTACAAGGCTGAGTGGGGTGTGTGTGTGTGTGTATGATGTGTGTGTATGTGTATGTTTGTGTGTGTATGGTCTGTGTGTGTGTATGGTATGTGTATATGTGTGTTTGTGTGTGTATGGTCTGTGTGTATGTCTGTGTATGGAGTGTGTATGTGTGTATGGGGTGTGTGTATGGGGTGTATATGTGTGTGTGTATGGGGGTGTGTATGGTGTATATGTGTTTGTGTATGTGCGTGTGTATGTGTGTGAATGGGGTGTGTAAGTGTGTATGGTGTGTGTATGGGGTGTATATGTGTGTGTATGGTGTGTGTGTATGGTGTGTGTGTGTATGTGTGTGAATGGGGTGTGTATGTGTGTATGGTGTGTGTGAATGGGGTGTGTATGTGTGTGTGGTATGTGTGTATGGGGTGTATATGTGTGTGTATGGGGTGTGTATGTGTGTGTAGGGGTGTGTGTGTATATATGTGTGTGTGATGACGAGTGAAGAGCCTGGCATAGACTTTTCCTTTTTCTCTTTCACAGCCACAGCCCCGGACCCTTCCAATAGCACGACTCCATCCCCAGACCCTGATTCCAGTGGGGGCCTGGTGAGTTGGGAGGGGGTACAAGTAGTGAGCACAGGTGTGTGAGAGAGCATGGGCAATAGAGAGATGCTATTATTAGTAAGGTTGTACCCAGCCCTAGCCCTGGGGTCTGGCTGGCCTCTAACTTCCTCTCTAGCCAGATGACCTTGAACTCCCAATCCTTCGGCCTTACCCTCAGCTCTGAGCTGATGAGTGCACCTTCATGCTGGGTCTATGGGATGCTGGAGTCAAACCCAGGGTCCACATGCCAGGCAAACGCTCTACCCATGAAGCCACAGCAACAGGACGACTTATGGTCCCAGACAGTGGTGGCACTCGCCTTTAATCCCGGTACTTTAGGAGGCAGATGCAGGCAGATCTCTGTGAGTTTGAAGCCAGTCTGGTCTACAGAGTGAGTTCCAGGACAGCCAGGGCTACACAGAGAAACCCCCTTTAAAACAAACACACAATAAGAATCCCAGACACAGGGTAGCAAGACCTTTCTATATAAGGGTGTACAAGAATGTTAAGAATATTGTGTTTTGTTGGGTGTGGTGGCCCACACACTCTGGAGAAAGGGGCAGACAGAGCCAACCTGGTCTACTAATGAATTCCAGGCTAGCCAGGGCTACAGTAAGTTCCTGTCTTAAAAAAAAAAAAAAGAATACTGTGTCTTGCCTTGTGGGTATGGTGATACCCATACCTTAGCACTTAGGAGGCTGAGACAGGAGGATCGCCATAATCAAAGCCAGCCTGGGATATATAGATGAGACTATATCAAAATACCATAACAGGGATGGGCATGGTGACTCAAGCCTGTTGTCCCAGCGCTGGCATTATGGAGGAGGAGGCAGGAAATTCAGAGTTATTTTTAATTCTATAATAAGTTCAAGACCAGCCTGGGCTACCTGTGACTCTGACCAAGTAAACAGAGAACACAAAAGGAAGGAGAAAAGAAGGGAGGACAAGAGAACCCCGAACCCTCATAGGTAGCCCAGAGTGGGCAGGTATGAAGGGGACGTGGCTAGAGACAGAGGCACCAGTGTGAGAGGTGCTGAGGTGGTGTTTCTAGGTGTCTGAGGACCCTGCTGGGTGACTAGGTGGGGTGAGTAGGGCCTGCATGCAGGTGGTCACACCGGTCCCCCCTCATGTTCTCTGCAGTCTTCAGAGGCCGTTGTAGCCATCGCTGTGGTTTTTTCCATCCTGGGAGTCATCCTCCTAGCGGTGGGGCTATTCCTGCTGATGCGGAAACTTCGAGAAAAACGCCAGACAGAGGGCACCTACCGGCCCAGCAGTGAGGAGCAGGTGGGTGCCCGTGCTCCACCACCCCCCAACCTCAAGCTGCCCCCGGAGGAGCGGCTCATCTGAACGCCGGGGTGTCGGCCATAGGCTGCCACCCACCACCTAGGACTGCCTTGGCACACCCTGGTCCACAGCAGCCACCTTGGAGACACGCCAGCCTCTGATGGCTCAAGAGGACTCGGGGTGGGGAACGCTGGGGGCACCCGGCTGGTGGGCTACGCAGCATGCTGCCTCCGCTTGGCTCTGCATGAAGCTGGGGGTGCCGCGGCCGGGGGCCTCACCTCACCATTCATCTCATGTGATCTTGCTCTGCTGTGTCTCCTACCGTGACTGCAGGCCCAACAAACCTCCTGTCCTTTCTTTCAGTTTTCCCAGGCATCAGCTGAGGCCCGGGCTCCCCAGGACTCCAAGGAGCCAGTGCGGGGCTGCCTGCCCATCTAGCTCCTTCCCTCTCCTCCCTGTCACCCACCTTCCCTACTTTGCTGTGTGACCTTGGGGGAAGGCAGCACCCTCTGGGCGATCAGACTCACCCAATGCTTAAAGATAAAAGGGAAGAAAGTTCTTCAAAGACCTTGACTTTGAGGGAAAGGGAGGATGGGGCTACTCACTTTTATATATTTATGTGAAATTAATAGTAAGGTATAATAAAGCGTTTTTTTTTTTCTTTTTTCTTTTCTTTTTTTTTTAGCTTTTGGGAACATCAGCTTAGATGAATTCGATTTGAAGTGTAAGCTTTTTGAGGTCCCTAACAAACTGGAAATGGGGGTGGGGTGGGGGTGGAGCTTCAGGTGAACCTTAAAGATGGTTAGAGGTTGCTTCCAGGCATTAATGAGGAAGGTTTCTGAGCTGACGGAGGCCCCAGATAAACTTATCAAGGAGAACAAAATCAGCTTTATTGGGAGCTGGGTGCCTCAGCACCCTTGTTCTTACTTTTCAAAACACTTTTTCAGTTCAGCCACGCGAGGCTGCCTGACTGGGGGCCCCTGCCGGTTGGTTACTCCCAGCTCCTTGAGGGTTTGGGCTCGAGTCTGATCACTCAGGACCTGGAGAGGCTGGTTTCTGGGGCTCTCTGGAGAACTGAGGTGTGAGGGAGACTGAATGGGTTGTAATGTCCCGACAGTGTCAGGGTTGTGCTCTGTGGAGGCAAGAAGTTGGGGGCTGTCTGGAGGGCTGGGCTGAGTGGGCACTATGAGGAGCCTGGAGCAAGGGCTTTGTGGGATTCTAGGGTCCAGCTCGGTGGGAGCAGAACGCTCGGGTTCTCGGCTGCTTGGGTCTACTGAAGTGGCTGAAGATGCTGGAGGAGAGATGTCTGAGGGCAGCTCAGAACAGTTTTCATAATAGCTTGCCACCTCTAAAGATGGGGTGTCCTGCAGAGACGGCAGGTCCTCTGGCAAGGACCAGGGCTGGGCTTCCAGAGATTGTGCATCATCTTCTAGTTGCCATGGTGACCTCGCTGGGCTGTCAGGCTGGGAAGAGCAGGTCAGGGGGTGGTTGAGGTCAGGTGGGGACGGGACAGGTTGGGATGGCACAGTGAGGGTCTTACCAGGCTGAAGCAGCTCTCCGATGCCTCCTGCTGGCAGCAGTCCAAGCTCTGGCTGGCCCTTAGCCGGCCACCACTCTTTGTTTCCACGCTCAGACTGTCTAAAATCTCGCTCAACAGATCCAGTTCTCCAGACCCCAGGAAGCTGCCATCTAGAGTTTCCTCTGCCCAGGGACTCTGGGTGTCCTTGGGGCTCAAGGTAGGACTCCTGTATTGAGGATGGACATCCTGATCTTCCTTGGGCTGCTCCAGGGTCTAGAGAAATCCCTCTTTATCTGCCATGACCCTTGCACCTCCAACTTTGACCTGCTTTAATTCTTACCTCTCCCCGAGGGGTTGGGAAGGTACCCCTTCCTGTCTGAATCTCCTGCTAGGGCGGAGGGGTCTGTTCTGAAAAAGATAAGGGAGGAAGAATGGGGAGGGGCCCAGGAGCTGCAGAATCGGGGCTGGGGCTGGAAAGAGCGAGTTGGGTGTGTTAATGCTCCTCTCTCCTTTCGGCACCTGCAGCCTGAGGCAGGAGGATCATTGCAAATTAAATCCTGGCTGGCTACATAGTGGGATGTTTCCAAAAAACAAAACAAGGACTGGAATGAACCTCTGAGTTTGAGATGAGTCTGGTCTAAAAAACAAACAAACAAAATCCCTCAAACCAAGGAGCTGAGAGGATGCAACTCGGTAGAGGGCTTGCCTACCATGCACTGGGTTTGATCTCTAGCACCTTTTAAAATGGGAGTGGTGGATCAGTTCAAAGTCATACTTGGCTGTATGGCAAGTTTGAGGATAGCTTGAGCTACAGTGAGATCTACATTGAAATAAAAGGGGAATAGTTTGGTGAACACTGGGAATGAGTGGGGGATTTGGGGAGAATCTGTGGTGTGTGCACATGTATGCATGAATGCATGGTATGTGCGTCTGTGGTGTGTGTTGGGGAACAGGGGGTGGGCGTCCTCACCTGCCCAAAGTGCTGGCTGATAGGCAGGCGCTGTTGCAGGCGATCTGAGCGGCTGATGAGGCTCGGGGTTCTCAGGGAGCCCCCCCTCTGAAGGCCAGAGTCTCCATCCTGTGAAGGGATGCACATGTGGCCTGAGGTACCATCCCCACGTCCCTGAATCACCTGTGGGTGGGGAGCCCCCCTGAGTCATCTCACCTTAATCATAAGCAGGTTCTGCATACCCTTCAGGCCACTCTTTGCCTAGGACGATGACCAGCACCGTTAGATCTGCCACCCACCCCATCTTTGTATCTTCCAAGCTATTTTTGTACCTTTGACTAATGCGCAATATTCCTGGAGGGAGTCGCCCTGCCATAAACTAAAGGTTTGACCATCATGTGTTAGGGTTAAAATCAAATGGGCAGATCTGAACTATAAAAGCTGGTCTGAGCTCCAGATCAAAAAAAAAAAAAAGGATGGAAGCTGAGTAACAAAGGTAGTCGAACAATCCTGGCTGTCAGTGTGTGTGTGTGCTTAATTTTATTTATGTATGTATTTTATTTGGGGGAGTACATGAGCTATGGCAGTAGGGGGAGCAGAGTACAAATTGAGGTGTCACTTCTCTCCTATTATGTGGATTTTGGGATCAAAGGTAGGTTGTCAAATTTGACAGTAAGAGCCAGCCATCTTGTCAGTCCTAAATTTTATTATTATAAATTTTCTATCTATTTATTTATTTTGAGACAGGGTTTCTCTGTGTAGCCCTGGCTGTCCTAGAACTCACTCTGTAGCTCAGACTGGCCTCAGACTCAGGAATTTGCTTGTTTGTGGAACTCAGATGGCTCATTGCCTGAGGACACTTGCTGTTCTTGCAGAGAACTCAGGTTCAAGTCCCAGCACCCACATCAGGTGGCTCACAACTGCCTGAAACTGTTGGATCTCCAGTGCAGTGCATCCAACACCCTCTTTGGGCCTCCACTGGTACTGTACACACAGTGTATATACAAGCAGGCCGGTAGGCACACCAGCACACGGGTGTGCCCGTGCACGCGCACACACACACACACACACACACACACAAGAAAAGAAATGACAGATGAAAACCAAGCATAGAAGAATTTGCGAGCCGGGTGGTGGTGGCGCACACCTTTAATCCCAGCACTCGGGAGGCACAGGCAGGCGGATCTCTGAGTTTGAGGCCAGCCTGGTCTATAAGAGCTAGTTCCAGGACAGGAATAAAAAACTACGGAGAAACCCTGTCTCAAAAAATCCAAAAAAAAAAAGAATTTGCGAATGCTTTAAAGGCTTTAAAGTGCGTTTTGTTTTGTTTTGTGTAGATTTGTGTAGCCCTGGAACTAGTTCTGTAGACCAGGCTGGTCTCAAACTCACAGAGATCCACCTGCCTCTGCCTCCCGAGTGCTGGGATTAAAGGCGTGCACCACCACTGCTTGGTTTAAGTGCATGTCTAATGCCTGTTGGAATCAAAATGTCCAGTCATCTGTGAGTGCTCGAGACATCTCTGTCAGGCTGGAGAACAGACAGTCAGTTAAACTCTTCCCTTCTACAGAAAAAGCTGGAAGTCGTGGTGTGTGCCTGTAACACTAGGGCTGGGGAGAGAGGGGAAGCTTCGGAGCACTGGTCAGTCAGGCTAGCCCAGTCAGCTCCAGGTTCCTGTTTCAGAAAGCAAGGGGAGGGCCAGCAAGTAGTGCAGTGGTGGGGCGGCTGCCAAGCCTGGCAGCCTGAGTGTGGTTCCCACGTTTGGGACCCATGTGGTAAAAGGACGCAACCGTTTTGGTTTTTTGAGTCAGAGTTTCTCTGTGTGTAGCCCAGGCTGTCCTGGAACTCATTCTGTAGACCAGGCTGGTCTAGAACTCACAGGAGATCCACCTGCCTCTGCCTCCCTAGTGCTGGGCTAAACGTGTGCACCACCATCGCCTGGCTAATACAAGTTGTCCTCTGACTTCCACACATGCATCGCGGCACACATACTCAACATAAATAAATGTAACTGCCCAACTCCGTCTCCCCAAGCCACTAGGTGTGGTGGGGCACACCAGTTCCAGCATTCAGGAGGCAGAGACAGGTGGATCTCTGTAAGTTCAAAGCCAGCCAGGGCCACCTAGTGAGACCCTCTCTCAAAAACAAATCCCAGAGTGGACAGTGTGTAAGAATGCCAATCTCTGGCTTCTACATGCACAGGCACACACGTGCACACACACACACACACACACACACACACAACACAGACTCCCTCTGTCTTCCCCGTGGCCACCCAAGTCTCACCGATCTGTACATGTTCCTGACAGCTGGTCGGGTTTTGGCCTTCATTGAATGCAGGAGGGCATCGCCACCTTTCTGTAGGAGTTGGGGAAGCAAACACCACTGGGGAGAAACTT
Source organism: Alexandromys fortis (assembly GCF_014885135.2). Lineage (NCBI taxonomy): Eukaryota > Metazoa > Chordata > Mammalia > Rodentia > Cricetidae > Alexandromys > Alexandromys fortis. The sequence continues at coordinate 1,414,973 of NW_026068121.1, forward strand.
GGGCCCCAGAGGTCACCAGGGCTGGAGCCCACACTCCACTTCCCCCGGCCCCCCCCCCCCCCGGGTGCTTCCACCGGGTAGCTTAACAAAGCCCCTTCATGGGGACTGTGGTGGGCGATGAGGTGATGAAGTTGGTTGTGGACAGGATCAGGGATTGCTTTATTACCTTAAGACTCTCTACCCAGAGCTGGTAGGAGCGCAGGGCGCCTGGAGAAAGGGAGAGAGCTGTGATTACCAAGGCAGACCTACGCTTGGGGAGCTGATGAAGTGAGAGCCCTGGGGCTCACCCGAGGAAGCCCCACAGCAGGCAACGATCTCTTGCTCGAATTGGTCTGAGAAGCCTTCCCCAGCATTGAGTTTCTCCAGTCGGGTTTCGATGAACTTGGGGTAGGGAGAGAGGGTTAGACACAAGCACCAGGAAGTGCCTGCTGTCCCCTGAAGACATAGAAGGTGCCTCCTGAGGCCTCAGGAATCAACAAACTTAGAAACTAGGCATCATCCAACTTGGCCTCTGAAATCAAGATCTGTTCCCAAATCCATCCTCACCCTGTCCCCTAAGCCCCGCCCCTCAACCCATCCTAAGTCCTCACCTTAGACTCTGCCCCCAGGACGAAGCTGCCGTCCTTTCCCCTAAGTCCGCCCTCAGGGAGAAGCTTCGCTCCACCCCTTAGGCCCCGCCTCCATTGACAGGCAGCCCGTCCTATTCCTCACCTTAGGTCCCGCCCCAGCCCCCCTTGCCCCCCCCCTCCCACGTCCCCAACCCCCGTCCAAGGCGCACCTGCTTGAACAGCTGCAGGTGCACTGCCCTCTTGTGGAAGGTCTGTAGCGGCGACCCCGGCTTCTGAGCCAAGAAGGCTTCTTCACTGAAGGTCACCGGCTGACCCTGGAAGAAGGATTCCTTCCAGAACTCCCTACGGCTCTTCTGTCTCTCACCCTCACCATCTCCTTTTCGGCCTCATAACATACCTAGCAAGCACTGATTGGGCGCCTACTGTGTACCTGACTCCCGTGCAGAGCCTCATGGGACACCTCATCCTCATCTGTAGTGTGTTATCAGCATTAATTAATGTTGATAGTGTGGGAGGCTGAGGCAGGAGGATTGCTGCTGGGTTACATAGTGAGCTCCAGGGCAGCCTGGATTACAAGAGACCCAGTCTCAAGAAAAAAAAAATCAAGAGGGTCAGGAGTTCAAGGTCATCCTGGGCTACACATTGAGTTTGAAGCCAGCCTAGGCTACGTGAGACCGTAAACCACAAGGTGTTCTTAATGTGACTTTCCAAGGTTCCTTAAGAGGCTTGTCCCTGGGTATCTCCCCTCTCCGTTTGCTCACCGGGATGCAGACAAGCGCGTCGCGGTACCCTCCAAAGAGCAGAGCCTGGGCTTTGAGGAAGAGACGGGACACCCCTTCCCCGGGACTCAGCGCCACCTTCCTTAGCCGAAGCCTCAGCAGGGACACCTGGCAGCACAGGAGAGACCCTGAGACGGGCAGGGATTGGAGGCTCCATCTTGAGAAGGGAGGAGGAGGTGGGAGGAATTGGTACTGACTACGTCTGGGGGCAGTGCTTGCACGTCGTCAAACGGCGTCTCCAGCGTGTTAGAGTCGGCGTTCAACACCACTACATCTTCCAGTGCTTTCTCCCGAACTCTCTGCAGGAGACAAACGCGGGCTGACATTCAGAGCCCCACACAGAGTAGGGGGCTTTGAGGAACTGGAGGTAGGGAAGAGAATCCCTCCCCAGCCCCAGCCTTGGGGGTTTCAGCGGTTCACCTCAGAGAGACTGGCGTGGACTCCGATGAGGTAGGGCATGGGCGCACTGTGGAGAGACAAGAGAAGGAGGTGGTGCTTGCTTTAACCCCACCCCCTAGCCTTTTGCCAATGCTAGCCTTATGTAGACCAGGCTAGCCTGGAACCCGTTTTTTTAACTTTTGTTTTTTTAACTTTTTGTGAAATAACCTCACTGTAGACACGGCTAGCCTGGAATTCAAAGAGATCCTCCTGCCTCTGTCTCCCAAGGATTAAAGGTTAGCAACGCTCCAGGCTCTCCCTCTGCCTACCCTTCCTCATCTCCCCCAACCCCCTCTTTTCTCACCAGCAGTAATCCAGCAGGTGCGGGGGCAGCGTGGGGATCAAGACGTGCTCCCAGCGCATGGGGTAGAGCAAAGCACAGGATGCATGAACGCAGGCTGTCAGCTGTGGGGTGAGAAGGAGGGAGGTGGTGGAATTAGGCCTTAGATTCCCACTTCAGAGACCTGGATCACTGAGATGGGAGCTTAGACCTCCCCAGTCTCTCCTGTCCCCTTCATCCATTGCTAGGGAGTTGAGTGAAACTCAGACCCCTTTAGGAAGGAAGTGGAGACCAAGGTTTTGGCCATTTACAACTTCTTGTGCTCAGATAAAAAACAAAACAAAAAACTGAATTTCATGCGGTGGTTCTGCCCTGCAATCCCAGCGCTCAAAAGGTAGAGTCAGAGGAATTGCTGTAAGTTTGAGACCAGGTTCAGTTACAGAGCGAGTTCTAGGTCAGTGTGGATTGGAGTGGGACTGTCTCAGAAACAAAATAAAACAAACAACACCCCAACAAAACAGGGTGGGAGCGATGACTCAGAGAGTAAAGAATCCTGTGGCCAAGTTTGAGGATCTGAGTTCGATTCCCAGGACCCCATATGGTGAAAGGAAAGGAACAATTCCTGCTGTGGATGGAACACAGGCCCCATCACAAGCAGAGTCAGTAAGATGTAATTTCACAAAGCCAGCACCAAAGCAAGCAAATAAACAAACCCTCACACAAAGCTAATACTGAGGATGTAGGCCAGGAATAAGAGCTCGCCTGGCTCGAGCAAAGTCCTGGGTCTCAACCCAGAATCATAAAACCCATAAAACCAAAACCCAGCTAGGCAGTGGTGGCATACACCTTTAATCCCAGCACATAGGCAGAGGCTAGCGAATCTCTGAGTTCAAGGTCAGCCTGGTCTACAGAGAGAGTTCCAGGACAGCCAGGGTTACAGAGTAAGATCCTGTCTTGAAAAAAGAAATGCAAAATGCAAACAAAAGCCAAAACACAGAAACACACTTGGGGGGCAGGAGAGGCCTAACTCCTGCTCCAGGGCATCTTCTTCCAGCTCTCAAACAGACAGACACATAAAAAAAAAAAAAAAAAAAAAAAAACAAGCAAAACCTAAAATCTCTTATGAGCCCAGCATGATAGCATACATCTAAAATCCTAGGACTCAGGAGGCTGAAGTAGGAAGACTGCAGCAGGTTTGAAGCCAGCCTCAGCTNTAATCCCAGCACTCGGGAGGCAGAGGCAGGCGGATCTCTGTGAGTTCGAGGCCAGCCTGGTCTATAAGAGCTAGTTCCAGGACAGGCTCCAAAGCTACAGAGAAGCCCTGTCTTCAGACACAAACAAACAAAAAAGCAGAACAGAAAATAATAATAAAATTATGTTTACTTGTGAGTGATTGTGTGTGTGTGTGTGTGTGTGTGTGTGTGTGTGTGTGGTGCATATTGGAAGACAACTTGTAGGAGTCAGATCAGGTCCATCTTTCTTTCCACTATGTGTGCCCTGGGTATTGAACTCAGGTCCTAAAGACTTTGCTGTAGGCACCTTTGCTCCATATCACTGGCCCTAGAATTTTTTTTAATTTCTCTGTCTATCTATGTATGTATTTATGTATCTATGTATGTATGTATGTATGTATGTATGTATGTATGTATCTATCTATCTATCTATCTATCTATCTATCTATCTATCTATCTATTGAGACCTGAGTCTCATGTGTCAGGCTAGCCTCAAACTAGATATTTATTTCAGGGTGATCTTGAACTTCTGATCCTCCTGCCTTAGGCTCAGGGTACCAGGCTTGGCGTGCTGGGATCACAGCACCGTGCCTGCTAGGTCTGGTTAAGGCCATCATGGGAATGGAACCCAGGGCCTCATGCTGCCTAGGCGAAGGCTCTACCCATTGAGCTACATCCCCATCTGGGGCAGAGCTAGGTCAGGCCTGGTCCTCGGTGGATGTGCCTGTACTAGATCGTGCTGTCAGTGAGGAAGGGCCACTGTGCAGCATCCTCATTTATGAGTCTAGAGTCCCAAAGGGAGGAGGTACCGCCCTCACAGTGCTGAGCTTGCTGGCGGTGAGCAAGACCCTCCTCTCAGCCAGCAGCGCCGCGAAGAGCCCCACGATGTTCTCATCCGTAACGGCGACCACCAGCTCCGTGAGATTCCTCTGGGGGACGGAAAAACACAGCGCCTGGGAGTGGAGCCAACAGCCGAGATCCACCATCCCACCTTTATCCTTCACTCTGCGTCCTCTTTACTCACGTTCTCAGGAATAGACGGCAGGCCGGCAGAATCCGGGGCCACAAAACAAGAAAGCTGGTGGGGACATCGGAGAGAAGAGTCAGTCAGTCTGCGCTGATGGTGGTAGCCTCAACTACGGCGAGGTAGGGGCCTGTGGGGTGGGGGGAGGCAGCCCCACTCACCAATTTGCTATTCCCCAGAGTAGGCGGCAGGATCCCACACTTGCTCCAGATGGTCGAGCTGCTGCCCTAGGGGACAGGAGTAACTGTGGTTGCCCCTGCCCAGCTCAGCTGGCGGCCTCCACCGCCAAGAAGCCAGCGCCAAAGACCTGGGAGCTACTCACCATCTCTGGTTCCCCTGAAAACCCTGGTTCAGGAAGAGGGTGTCGCTGCAAGTTCTGTAGGAGTTCTTCAGCCTCTGAGACCTGAGGAATTCGGGAGGAGTTTGCCCCGAGGGTCGATTTGGGATTCTGAGGGTCTCCACTCAGGCTGTGGGGTCCTGAGAACAGCCTCAGCGAGGGTGAGGGGATGGGAGGGCTGGGGTGGAGCCTGTGGGAGGGGCTGCTCTCACTTGGTTCTGGGCTAGGAGGTCCCCCACAGTATTGAGGATCTTGTAGAACACTTCAAACCAGGGAAGGTGGCTGGAGAGAGAGAAGGCAGAGAGGTTGGGGGCTAGAAAGTGCCCCTGATGGACTTGGTGATTTTACGGGTTTACGGTTTGAGAATTTTTGCACACCATGTATCTTGACCAAATCCACCCCATACCCACCTTTTAGTGTCCCCCCCCACCCCCGCCATCACCACCTTTTTCTTTTCAACTTCATGCAAAGCTGTTTTTAAAACCTACTAAATCAGTCAAGTGTGGTGTGCACACCCTTTAATCCCAGCCCTCTGGAGGCAGAGGCAGGAAATCTCTGGGAGTTTGAGATTAGCCTGGTCTACATAATGAGTTCCAGGCTAGCCAGGGCTACACAGTGAGACCCTGTCTTAAACTCCCAGAACAACCCCCCTCCCTAAAAAAAAAAAAAATTGAGTCCACTCAGTGTTATCTGTAAGTGCATGAGTTTAGGACCATCAATTACCAAGTGCAAGTTTCCCAAGAGAAGAATGCTTCCCACCCCGCCAACCATGCTGGGATCTGGGCTGGCTTGATGGTGTACAGGTCGTGTGCCTCCGTGTGTTCATGAGCATGGGCTCTATTACGTCCAGGAGATACTTTTATTCTGGTCCTTCTGGCCTTTGGCTCTGATAGTCTCTTGGCCCCTGCGTCCAAAATAGTCCCTCAGCCTTGTGTAGAGGGCGGTGATACACACGTCCGTCCCGTTTGGGACTGGACACTCTGCAGTCCCAGACACTTTGACCAGTGTGGGTTTCCGTGTTCATCATGAGGCCTGGTGTTTGTTCCCATCTGTTCTTACTTGGTTTCAGGTCCCCAATGTCACCCACCTGAGGATGCAGAGGCAACTCCAGGCGCTGGCCCGCAGGCGGCAGAAGCCGAATCTACGGTTGCCAGCCAGGTCAGTGAGGGCGAAGGTGAATTGCTGAACAGCAGGGCTGGGCGACTCCCTGCGGGGGAGAGGCTCTGGTGGGGACTGGGCATTTCTCGCGTGATTTCCTTGCCTCCCACTCCTCCTGCCACACCCCACCGATGGCCCCTGATAGCATGGTTTCTTTGTTTGCTTGATGTCCGAGCTCAGTATTTTGTGGGTTCCCTTGAGTCCTGGAGGCCAGTCTCACAGCTCTATCCCCAAGTTGTGTGCCTTGTAAGACCAAGGACCTGAGTTCTAGCCCCTATGCCCATCTTTGGAAAGAAAGAAAATCTGGAGGCCAGGGATGTGGCTTATCAGAAAAAAGGTGCTTGCCATACAGCTTGGAGGTGAGAGTTTGATCTCTAGAGACCCACATGGTGGAAGGAGAGAACCAACTCCACAAAACTATTCTTTGACCTTCGACTCCTATGGCACAAGCATACACGCCCACCATATACACACAGTCATAATAAAGAGGAGAATTAAATCTGGTGTCCTGGTGAACACTTACAACCCCAGAGCCGGCAGAGCCAGGGAGGTAAATCATGAAAGCCCTGAGGTCGGATGGCTGGCCTGTACAGCATCCTTGAAGGCCTCCAAGCCAGTGAGAGACCTTGTTTCAGAAATTCAGGTGAGTGTGTGTTTAGGAACTGGAGAGACTGCTCAGTGGTTAGACGACTGACTGCTTTCACAGAGTTTGGCTCCCAACCCCACAAGGTGGCTCACAATGTTTGTAACTCCAGTTCCAGTGTATCTGATGCCCTCTTCTGACCTTCCTAGGCACCAGGCATGCATGCGGTACACAGACATACATGCAGGCAAAACTATCCATACACAGGAAAGAAATCTAAAACACAAAGGCAAAACAAACCAGTGTGGGGCTGGTGAGATGGCTCATGAAAAGAAAAGAAAAGGTGGCCATGTCGCGGTGGTGGCAATAGTGGCGGTGGCCAGGTGGTACAAGCCTTTAATCCCAGAGGCTGAGGTGGGCGTAGCTCTGTGAGTTCAAGGCCAGCCTGGTTTACATAGTGAAGTGAGTTCCAGAATAGCTGTGTAGAGAGACCCTGTCTCAAAAACAAAAACCAAAACACCCTAAAATAAAAATAAATAAGTAGAGAAAGGGAGAGAGAGAGAGAGAGAGAGAGAGAGAAGGCGACTGACTTCTGGGAACTGGCACTAGATCTGCCTCTGGCCTCCACCTGCAGGCCCCTGCCCCCATGAGTCCCCTCTGAGGGAACACCTGGTTTCCTGAGTTCACCAGTTCTTGGGTCCCTGTGCCTGTAAGTCTTTGTCAGGATCCTTAGACCCTGGGAGTCCCCACCTTTCTGTCCCATACCTTTCTATGTCAAAAGGGAAACAGAACCTGGGCACCATCTGCATGGCCTCCTAGAGAGAAGAAGAAATAGTAACCCAGGGCTCATGTCAGTCTTGCCCCACCCCTCTGCTGGGCAAGTCCTGGGGTGACAAGGATGCTCTCTGAATACCTGTTCCTGGAAGTCTGGAGGAAACTGCCACTGGATCTGGGGATCTGCAGGGAGGAGCAGGCTGCCGAGCTGACATCTTACAGCCCTCGGGTCCTCCCTCCCATTTTTCCAGCCCGAGCCCTTAAGACTCACCATCCTCCAGGGTGTGGGGGCGGCTCGCTTCAAAGAACCAGTCAAACGCTGCAGGGGGTTTTCTGTGGGCGTGAGGGGTCTTTAGCAGAGGGAGGGGTTCCAATTTTGTGTCTGTGCTTCTGTGTGTGTCCTCTATTCTGAACATGTGTGTGTAACTAGGTGTGTTCGTGAGGGCACCCTGAGGGGTGGAGCTGGGTGGATGCTGCTGAAGGGGGTGGAAGGGGGTAGGCAGAGAAGAGAAGGAAAAAGAGAGGAAGCTAGCGCTGTGACCAAACTTTAATCCCAGGCAGATCTCTGTGGGTTCAAGGTCAGCCTGATCTACATATGAGTTCCAGGTCAGTCAGGGCTACAGACGGAGACCCTGTCGAGAGAGAGAGAGAGAGAGAGAGAGAGAGAGAGAGAGAGAGAGAGAGAGAGAGAGAGAGAGAGGGAGGAGAGGGAGAGAGACTGGGGATACACACACACACACACACAGACAACAGAGATGGGGGAGGTACACTCGTGCCTGTGATGGTGTGTCTGAGTGTGAAAAGCACTTTGTGTGTGTGTGTGTGATTCATACTTGTGATTCTGTCTGACATCTGTCCCTTAGATCTGCAGGGCAGAGCTGCAGTGTCTCAAGTGTGTAACCAGTGTCTTGTCTTTTTTCTCCCTGTGCCTTTGAGCACCTTTACGGCTCGCCCTTGTCTTTCTGAGGGAGATTTCATGGGGTCCACACTTCACAGCAGAAAAAGGAGAGTAAGGTACCCTGGCATTGGACTGCAAGTTCCTCAGCTTTCAGAGGCCGACACACTTTCTCACGCGGTTACACCCTGACGTGGGTACCTCCAACATTTCATCATCATGCGGGTACGAGGCACCCATGAACACCCCCCCCCAAGGTTGACACACAGCCTCCCACCATAACCTCTCCCACCTCACTGCCGACCATCCCCTCCGGGGAAACTACCTTCCTAAAACATCTGCCCTTCCTGCGCATCCAACTCCTAAAATTCCTATTTCCTTTACACAGATCCAGAGCCAGGAAAGTAGAAGAGGAACCATGCATGACCTGAGCAGGTCCATGTGGGTCCATCCCTGTGGGTGGGTGGCTGTGCCTCCTGGGCCCTCCCCGCCACGGTCCTGCCTACCATGGTTTTAGTTTTTTAGTCCTCCCTCCCCCCCATCTCAGGCCTGGTCACCTTGCAGCACAGGATGGAGGAGAAAGAGCTCTTACTTCTCTGTGGATCCCATGGTCTCCGTAGGGCTGGCCCAGGTGGGCCCTTTCCCACCGGGGCTCCTGGGGCTGTGCTTGCTTGGGGCAGGGCCCCTGATCTGCTTAACTTCCTGTGTGGCTGAGAGAGGAAGTTTAACTGGGTGACGTCCCAGGCAAAGGAGGCCCCCGCCCCCACCCACTGCATGTAATTTAGGCGTCCTGGCTTCCTAGCCTAGGTGGACACAGGGTGGGTGAGAAGCAGGCTGGGAGGTCCCTCTTCACCCTTATGGTCCCCGTGGTCACATCCAGGTCCTCTTTCTGAGTCCCTTGAGTACTGAAGGTCTGTGAAGACCACCCAGATAATTTCTCCTTGTTGTGTCTCTGTTTCATTTACAGGGGTGCAACTACATTGAAGGGCAGGGTGAACGCAGGAGTCCTGATGGGGTCCCGGTGGAGGCCTGGTGGAGGCCTGGTGGGGTCCTGATGGAGGCCTGGTGGAGGCCCAGTGGAGGCCTGGTGGAGGCCCGGTGGAGGCCTGGTGGGGTCCTGATGGAGGCCTGGTGGAGGCCCGGTGGAGGCCTGGTGGAGGCCTGGTGGAGGCCTGGTGGGGTCCTGATGGAGGCCTGGTGGAGGCCCGGTGGAGGCCTGGTGGAGGCCTGGTGGGGTCCTGATGGAGGCCTGGTGGAGGCCTGGTGGGGCCTGGTGGAGCCTGGTGGAGGCCTGATGGAGGCCTGGTGGAGCCTGGTGGGGTCCTGATGGAGATGCAGAGAGGCTCAGAACTCAGGTAAAGTGGTGTGTGCACACACCTCATCCCATATACATCCCTCATACATGCACCTCATACACACACATACCTCATACACACACCAAACCTCATATACAACATACCTTATACATATACACAAGCATCTCATACACATCTCCCATACACACACACACACACACACACACACACACACACACACACGCACACCCTCATACACCTACCTCACTGAGAGAAGCCACAGAACTGACCAAAGACAAGCCTGGGCGTTACCGACCTTAGGGTCCCCATCTGTACCCGAGGACACTGGAGGCGTGGCTCAGTAGTTGAGAGCGAGGACTGCTCTTGTACAAGATGCAAGTTCAGTTTCCCGCACACATGGGTGATTCACAACAGCTTCAGTTCCAGGGGCTCTGATGCCTCTGGTTTCCATACACCCATGCATATAATCAAAATTAAAGCCAGCAAAATATTTAAAAAAATATATAAAATGATTAAAGACAAGTAAAGTGGGGTTACCCTTCCTTGAAAAGCCAATTAAAACAGCGCAATTAGCCACAACTTTAATCCCAGCACTCAGGTAGGCAAAGGTCTGTGAGTTTGGGGCTAGCCTGGGCTAATAGTGAGTTCCAGGATGGCCAGGGATACATAGTTAGAGCCTGACTCAAGAACACCAAGAAAACCAACCAAACCATACTGCAGAAAAAGGAGATGTATTCCGTGTGGCCACATTGGGAAGAGAGACAACGAAATCCAGGGGCCCCTCAGGTCCATTTTTCCAATGTGGGCCACACTCAATAAATCTTACTTGACTTCTTAGCATACAGACTGTAGCCCCACTTTTAGTAACAAGGGAAGAGAGTAGACACCATGTTCCTGGTGTGCAAACTCTAGTTCACGGATAAGGGATCTAGCCTGCTCTGCAATCCCCGTACCCCACCACCCCAAGATCTGGTCTTTGCTAAGTTTCAGACCTGGTCCAACATAGCAAAGAGGATCTGGCCTTCAGGCTCTCCCAGCATCCCTCAGTCCCTGCGCGCTACAGGGTGTGGCTGGCATATCCTGCTCTACTCTGAGCTCTCCAGTCCAGGGGCTGGGCTGCCCTCCCCCAGAGGCTCTTCCTTATATAATCCAGACATTTTAGTTGCACACCTTTTTTTGGACCTCCTGGCCGCTCCACTTGGCTCCCTTCCCCGTCTCCTCACATGGCCAGCTCTGTCTGGTCCTGTCTACTCTGGACTCTCCCAGATGCCCCTCCACACATCTACAATAGACCTTCTCTCCCACCACATGGAGGAGCAATCATGTCCTTCCGTTCTTCTTTCTCTTCTTCATTCAGTCTTCAGTGCCCCCCCCCGGCCCCCCGTGGGCCAATCCCCTCCCTGACTGCTCTCAGAGAAGAAAATAAATTGAACAGAAAGCCACATCAAAGCAATGACTCATTTATTGATTGGGGGTGTGTGTCAGCAGATGCAGGGTAGGGTGGCCAGCGGGGAGGAGCTATCTCACCCCAGGCCACAGGCCTCTCTTTCCTCTCCCTCCAGTTCTTCCCTGGTAAAGCCAAGCTGAACTAAGGCACAAGGGCAGGGACACACGGGGTCTCACAGGAGCTGGGTCAGGATGGGGGAGCTGTGAGGTCAAAGGTAAGGCAAGGTGAGGGGGTTGGGGCGTGGGTAAAAGGTAAGTCAAGATCTAGAGAATTCTCTGGGATTATCAGGGTTGGAGAATAGTTCGGGAGCGCAGGGGAATAGCCTCACGACTGTCAAGACCCAAAGAAGTGAAGCCTGTGTGGGGGCTTATGGGTATTAGAAGAGCTGGGCAGGGGTGGAGGGAAAGTGGGGTTCAGGGGCTAAAGGGGAAACAAATAGAAGCAACCTGGGCTCTGGGCTTGGTCGGTGCTAGTAGGGCCATGACGAGGATGCTCATAGGGTCTGAGGGGAGGAGGCAGCTTGGGGCAGGGTCAAAGCTTTACTGGTCTGCCCCAGCGGCAGTGTGATGGCAGGAGGCCTAGGCCACCTCCTCTTCGGCCTCCTCCTCGAACTCTCCCTCCTCAGCAGTGGCATCCTGGTACTGCTGGTACTCGGACACTAGGTCGTTCATGTTGCTCTCCGCCTCAGTGAACTCCATCTCGTCCATGCCTTCGCCCGTGTACCAGTGCAGGAAGGCCTTGCGCCTGAACATGGCGGTGAACTGCTCCGAGATGCGCTTGAACAGCTCCTGGATGGCGGTGCTGTTGCCGATGAAGGTGGCTGCCATCTTCAGGCCCCGGGGTGGGATGTCACACACAGCCGTCTTGACGTTGTTGGGGATCCACTCCACGAAGTAGCTGCTGTTCTTGCTCTGCACACTTAGCATCTGCTCGTCCACCTCCTTCATGGACATCCGTCCCCGGAAGACGGCAGCCACGGTCAGGTAGCGGCCGTGTCTCGGGTCACACGCGGCCATCATGTTCTTCGCATCGAACATCTGCTGAGTGAGCTCAGGAACGGTGAGGGCCCGGTACTGCTGGCTGCCCCGGCTGGTCAAGGGTGCGAATCCCGGCATGAAGAAGTGGAGACGAGGAAAGGGTACCATGTTCACCGCCAGCTTGCGAAGATCTGCATTGAGTTGGCCCGGGAAGCGCAGGCAGGTGGTCACCCCACTCATGGTGGCCGACACCAGGTGGTTGAGGTCCCCGTAGGTGGGGGTGGTGAGCTTGAGCGTGCGGAAGCAGATGTCGTACAGGGCTTCGTTGTCAATGCAGTAGGTTTCGTCGGTGTTCTCCACCAGCTGGTGCACAGACAGCGTGGCGTTGTAGGGCTCCACCACCGTGTCAGACACCTTGGGCGACGGCACCACGCTGAATGTGTTCATGATCCTGTCGGGGAACTCCTCCCGGATCTTGCTGATGAGTAGGGTCCCCATGCCGGAGCCAGTGCCACCACCTAGCGAGTGGGTCAGCTGGAATCCCTGGAGGCAGTCGCAGCTTTCGGCCTCTTTGCGCACCACGTCCAGGACAGCATCCACCAACTCCGCGCCCTCGGTGTAGTGACCCTTGGCCCAGTTGTTGCCGGCTCCGGATTGACCTGGGAAGGGGCAGGTTTGGATTCTCAGGCATGGGGAAGCGTGGACCCTCCAAACGGTCAGTGCTGCACCCTAGCGTCTGAATCATTAGACCAGAAAATGACAAGGGTGCGTGGCCCGGCTAGGAGGGTAGAGCCCTGCCTTGCACGCGGGAGGCCCTGGGTTCCTTGCCAGAGCAGAAGCCAGATGTGCTGGCTTCACCTGTCATTGCAGCACTCAGGAGGTGGCTACAGGAGGATCAGAAATGCAAGACTAGCCACAGCTACATAGTAACTCTGAGGCCAGCCTGGGCTACATGATGCCCTGTCTCAGTAATTAGTAATAATGAAAAGACTGGTAGAATAATGGTAGCATTATTGTTATTTTAATTATTGAATTTACTTTTGGGGATTGTGGTGGCTAATTTTATTTATTTATTTATTTATTTATTTATTTATTTATTTATTTTGGTTTTTCGAGATGGGGTTTTGCTGTAGCTTTGGAGCCTGTCCTCCCGAGTGCTGGGATGCTGGATTAAAGGCGTGCGCCACCACCTCCTGGCTTTATTTATTTTTATTTTAGTAGAATTATTTTAGCTGTGTATACTGGTGTGCGCCTTCAATCTCAGCACTGTGGAGGCAGAGCAGGCAGAGCTCTGAGAATTCAAGGTCAGCCTGGTCTCCACAATCAAGTTCCAGGACAGCCAAGGTTACAGAGTTAGACTTTTTTTTTTTTTAAATGAACAAACAAACAAAGCTCTATTTTTATGTGTGTACATGTGAGTTCATCAGAAGAAGGTGTGGATCCCCTGGAGTTGGAGTTACAGGTGGTTGTGAGCCGCCTGATGTGGGTGCCGGGAATCTTCGGGTCACTTGGAGGAGCTGCAAGTGCTCTTAACCATGAAGCCATGCCTCTAGACCCCCAGTTGTTTTTCTTAGGTGGTTTTATCTACTTATTTTTTTTTTGAGACAGGGTGTCTTTGTGTAGCCTTGGATGTCCTGCAGTTCACTTTGTAGACCAGGCTGGCCTCAGAGACACAGAGATCCGCCTGTCTCTGCCTCCTGAGTGCTGGCATTAAAGGCGTGTGCCACCACCGCCCGGCTACTTTATTTTTTATACAGGTTCTCACCATGCAGCCCTGGCTGCTCATGAGCCCTGCCTCTGCCTGTTAAGTGCTGTGCTGACTGGGATATGCTGCCACGCCGAACTTGGATCATTTGTTTATTTACACGGGGTCTCCTGTAGCCCAGGCTGGCCTCAAACCCCATGCGTAGTCAAGGAAACCCTCCTGCTCCACTGAGCTCTGAGCTGTTGACAGATATCAGGAAACCATGGGACCCAGGGATTTGTGCATGCCAGGTGAATGCTCACCCAGCCCTCTTCCCTCCTGCCTCTGCTTCCATCTGTTCCCCTCACTTCCTCTGCCCCAGCCACAGAGGCCTCCTGGTGGCTTCTCCATAATACCAGGCTCCAGATTTATTTTATAGTCAAGACATAAGAATCATACACATTTGTGGAGGGCCACACTGCTTTTGGATACAGGGCTATACTGTCCAATGTTTGAATTAGGATAAAGAGAATTACTCCCCCCCCCATCACTGTTTTATTTATCTTAAAAACATTTAAAATCTTTTCCTTCAACTGCTTGAGATCCTGTATATTGCCACTGTCTGCAGTCACCCTATGTAATAATACAGCACAACTATTATTATTAACAGCAGTCAGGTGCAGATGGTGGTGGCGCACGCCTTTAGTTCCAGCACTTGGGATGCAGAGGCAGGCAGATCTCTGTGAGTTCGAGGCCAGCCTGGTCTACAGAGCTAGTTCCAGGGCAGGCTCCAAAGCTACAGAGAAACTCTGTCTTGAAAAGCCAACCCCCCAAAAAAACCAAAACCAAAACCAAGCAGCAGTCATTTAGTATAATAATAGGCATAAATAATAACTGTCACTTTACTATCAAGCAATCATTATTAAGATATGATTAATTTAATTATATGGTTATATTCAAAATATTATTTTATTCTTTTATTTATTTAATTGAAAATTTTTTTCCAAGACAGGGTCTCTTTATGTAGCCCTGGCTGTTTTGGAACTCCTCAGGTTGGCTTCGAACTCAGATCCTCCAGCCTCTGCCTCCTGAGTGCTGGTTTATTCAAATTTTTTTTTATGTGTGCGGGTGTTTTGCCCGCGTGTTTGTCTGTGCACCATGAATGCAGCGCCCTCAGAGGCAGGAGCTGAAGATGGCTAAAGGGCCACCAGGGTTCTGAGAGCCAAACAGGATCCCCTGCTAGAGCTGATTGCTGTTAACTGTTAAGCCATCTCGCCAGCGTCGATTATTATGCTATAATAATTACTATAGTTAATAGTGTTTCAATTTTGCCACAGTTTCATCCAGAAGCTAGAAGGCTCCTATAAAAAAACTAAATAAAACATGCCCTATAAACTTGAAAATCTCTTGCTTTCTCACAGTGCCCAGACCCAGCTCTGGCCTTTCACGTCTGTGTTTCCTGAGGCGGCGACTAGAGGGCGCCCGTGAGCTGAGTCCATCTGTCCCGTCCCTTCCCAGCCGCCCCCCCCCCCCCTTCCTCCAGGCCCGGCAGCCAGCAAGTTCTTCTGGCCTTTTCTTCTGGCCTTGCCTTGTTCCCTCCTCCCTCCTTCTCCATCTCCCTTCATTCCCTCTGCTAATGTCACGCGGGCCTCCTTGATGCCCCTCTATCAGCCCCTCTGTCAGCTCGGAGACCTTTGCACTGGCCAGTCTGGCTGCCTGGAATTCCTTCTCCACCGGTATTCACATGTCCCCTGCCTCACCTCCAGGGGGCCTCTGCTTCAAGTCACCTGTGTAAGAGTGAGTGCCTCTGTGTGTGTGTATGGGGGCCAATGTCTGGTGTCTTCCTGTCTCTCCCACCTTATTTATTTATTATTGAGACAGGGTCTCCTGCATTGCTAGACTGGCTGGCCAGTGAGCTCCAGTGTGTCACTTGTCACCGCCCTCCCCAGAGCTAGGGTACAGACATGAATCCCTGTGCTTGTATTTTTAAATTGGTGCTGGGGTTTGAACTCACCTCTTATTCTTGCACTCTGAGGACTTTACCAACTGAGTCATCTTTTGAATCTTCCCCTTTCTTTTCTCTCTGCCTCCCTTCCTTATCTCCTCCTCCTCTCTGTCTCTCAGACACACACTCTGTGCGCATGCTCTCTGGCCCACCTCACTTTTTATATCTTTCTCTTTTCAGTCATTTCCGGATGCTCCACACTACACAGGCACAAGTTACCTTCCACAAACTTTGTATCCATCCAAAAGGGAAACTCACTTGTCAAGGCCAGTAGCTGGGGCTGCAGCTGGGAACAAGACAGTCGCCTGCTTGCTCCCACCCTGCCCTGCTGATTCACGGGGAGCTGACATTCTAAGGACGGAGGCTGGAGGTGAACGGCCAAACACCAGCCCTGTGTCACGGATTCAGAGCCCTTCTAGAAGACAGTGCATTGTCTGCATAGAACCTGCTCATATCCTTCCTTCCTATGGATGCCTTCTCCAGACGGCTGGGGCTCAGTGGCGATAGAGCTCCTTCTGCATGCATGAAGCCCTGGGCTCCAACCCCAGCATCACAGAAACTCACCTGGCATCTCAGAACTGGGAAGGTGATGGCGGGGAGTCAGGAATTCAGGGTCATCTTAGGCTCCATAAGTTAGTTCAAGGCTAGCCTCAGCTATATGGAGAGTTGGAGGCTAGCCTAGACTAGGCTGGTGTCCCTAATCAAATCTCCAACTGCCCTGTCCACTCTGAGTCTGCAGTAATCGGCTCTTTGATGCTAGCTAGAAAGGAGAGGAAACATGTTGTGCGCCCACAGTGGAGAGGGACTTACCAAACACAAAGTTATCTGGCCGGAAGATCTGGCCAAAAGGGCCAGAGCGGACGGAGTCCATGGTGCCAGGTTCCAGGTCAACCAGCACGGCTCTGGGAACATAATTCCCACCTGTGGGGATGGCAGATGGAAGATGGCTGGGGTGAGGGTCAGGCCCAGCAGGCTCCAGGACATATCCTGTCCTTTCTTGCCAGTCCACACCCCCACAACAGAAGGCGTCCACCTTGCTAGCTGCCCTACCTGTGGCCTCATTGTAGTAGACATTGATTCTGTCCAGCTGGAGGTCACTGTCCCCACGATAGGTCCCGGTGGGGTCGATGCCGTGTTCGTCGCTGATTACTTCCCAGAACTAGAGAGACGTGTGTGATGGCAAAGTTGAGCAGATTTTCCTTTTGCTGTTGTTATCATTTAAAAACAGTTTATTTTTAAATAACATGCTTGAACGGAGGTCAGAGGACAACTTGCCAGAGGCGGCTGTTTCCTTCCGACATTTGCGTCCTGGCCATCAGACTCAGGTTGTCGGACTTAGGAGCCATGTTGCCTGCCCTATTGTTTGTTTGTTTGATGTTGGGGTTGGCGATGGGAAGGGTTGAGTAGGTTTTTTTTTTTTTTGCAAAAATTTATTATTTTTTAGGCGGGGTCTTCTGTAGCCCAGGCTGGCCTGAAATCACTAGTTAGCCTAGGGTAATACTGAACTCCTGACTCCACCTTCCTAGCGGCTGGGGTGACAGGTGTGTACCACAACACCCAGTTTATTTATGTATTTATTGGCACGGGTTTTTACATAGACCAGGCTGGCCTCCCACTTACTCTTTATGGGAGGCTGTTTTGGGGCTCCTGCTTCTACCTCCCAAAGTGGGTCACAATGATAGCCGGGAAGAGCTGAGGATGCTGTGTCTGGAACACCCTTAGCGCCACTTCTCCAATTGTTAACCGTCCTCCCGCGGGGTGACTGGGGAACTCAGAGGCACAGCTAAGCGTGAGCCAGCAAGAAGCAAGAGAAGTGGGGGTAGGGACAGGCCGGGGCCCCACCAGAGACTCTTGGTGCCAGCCCATCCCGGAGGCTGCCCTGGGAGGAGGGGCCGTACCTCTTTGTGCCTGCAGCTGATGGTGACAGTGGCCCAGCTGTGAGGCCAGCTGTGGCCAAGGGACACAAGGCCAGGCCCTGCCCCCATCACCGGCCCCTTTGTTCCCGGCCTGGCTCTGCCCTGGCTCCCCTCCCCCACCACCCTGAGATGCAGAATTCCTGGGCGAGTCTTAAGGGAGCTAAAGACCCCTCTCTGTGTCCCTCCCGTCGCCACCCCCTCTCCAGTTCTGCGCACCTTGGCCCCGATCTGGTTGCCGCATTGCCCGGCTTGCAGGTGCACGATCTCCCGCATGGTGGTGGCGTTGCTGGTAGCTGCTGATGGACGGGTATCGATGGACCGCTGTGGCTTTGGCTCTGTAGACTGGATGAGGTGGCTGCAGAGCTGTCTCTGAGCCTCCGGGCGCCTCTATTTCAGCAGAGCAGTACCCACGTCACGGCCGGGTCACCCGCGAGCTCCGCCTCCTGGGCCCGCCTGGGATGCTCGCAATGAAGGATGGAAGGGTGGAGGGAGGATATAGGGAGGGGCCCGAGGATGCAGGAATCTCCCTCGACCCCACCATGCCCAGACCTCGGCAAGCGCCTTGTCTGATGTATCCTTATTCCAACTTCCAGGTGCCATCAGGGACTTTTTGTCCCTCTCCACTCTGGTTTCATGGGGACTGCGTGGAGAGGTCAACACTATCTAGGACCCACCACACCCCAGCCCCTGCCTCAGTGTCTCTGTCTGCTTCTCTCCTCTCCATCCCAATCGAGCAAGCAAGCCCAGCTACTTCCTCAGACCTTTTTATAGGCAGGGAAGGGTGGTGGCTCTGAGCTCCAGGATCTCCAGAGTCGCTTGGTTTCAGGGTGGCAGGTGTGTGGGGGAGATACCCTGGCTCATGGTGTGTGTGTGTCTTCTGAAACCTTCTACAGCATTCCTTTTCTGTTTGTGCATGTTGAGGACAGTTCTGGAGGAGCCCTGGATGGCCCTAGAACTCCGTTGTGTCTCTTGAAAGATGGATACCACCCCAGGAGGGCTTGAGGACTGGCATAAGTGGGCTAACACACACATCTAGACCCCACAAACAGCAGGTTGCACTCCACATCAATATGTCTTTGCTTCAGTGTTGATAATTATTTCTTTAATTGCAGGGTTTCCTATGTAGCTCAGGCTAGCCTGGAACTAACTATGTTGCCCAGGCTGGCCTTGAACTCATGATGTTCCTGGCTTCAGCCTCTGTAATGCTGGGGTTGATCAACAACATATCTGGCTTCAAAGTGACATCTAAAGCCTCTTTTCGAGTCCATGAGTTTGCCTGACTTTTGGAAGTCAGAGGGCAGCCGTGCATGTCGGTCTTTATCTCCCATCTTGTTCCACAAAGGGTTTTTCTTCTTGTTGGCCATGGGCTGCCAGATTCTTGGGGTACCTCTGCTTTCACCTCCCACTCTCTGCAGGGACTTCCTGCTGTGTTCCTGGCTTTTATGTGAGTTTAAGGGATTTGAACTCTGGTCCTCACGTATGTGCAAGTGCTTTCACCCATCCAGCCACCTCCACAGCCCCTCTGCCATCTGAGATAGAGTTTCATGAAGCCCAGACTGGCTCTCCAATTGATAAGTAACCCAGGGTGGCCTTGAACTCCTGATCTTTCTGCCTCTACCTCCCGAGTGCTGGGATGTCAGGTGTGTACCACCATGTCCTGGGTTTATATGGTGTTGGGGATAGGACTCAGGGCCTCATGCATGCTGGGCAAGTGTTTGATCCATCGAACCCCAGTTCTCCCTCACTGCAGACCCAAATGTGATATTGCCAATATCAAGGCAATATTAGGCCAAGGACTGAAGTTTCTTTCTCCCTCAACCATCTCCCTCTCTTCTGCCCTCCCTCCCGTCCTCCCTTTCTTCCTTTCTTAGTCAGATTCACCCCCAGACCAACCTCCACCTCCCCAAACCTCCCAACTTCAAGCCTTCCTGTTTTGTTTTTTATTTCATTTATTTATTCATTTTTATGTAATGTGGGATTTCCCTCTGTATGCTGTGATTACCATTGGTTAATTAAAAAAAAAAAAAACTGTCTTGGGCCTGTGCAGGGAACAGAGCTGGGGAGGGAGGTGGTGAGGGAAACTAAACAGAATGCTGGGAGGAAGAAGGTGGATTCAGAGAGAAGCCTTGTAGCCCGGCTGGAGACAGCCGCTGGGAACTTTAGCCGGTAAACCACAGCCACATGGTGGTATACAGATTAATAGAAATGGGTTAAATTAAGATGTAAGAATTAGCCAATAAGAAGCTAGAGCTAATGGGCCAAGCAGTGATTTAATTAATACAGTTTCTGTGTGATCAATTCGGGGCTAAGCAGCCGGGAACGAACTAGCGGCCTCCTTACTACATTTATGTGTATGTGTCTTGCCTGCATGATATGCCTAACCATGTATTCATGTAGTGCCAGCAGAGGCCAGAGAGGACATCAGATCCTCTCTGATGCCTTGAGCTTCCGGGGTCCTCATCTCTTCCATGTTCCCTTAGCTGTGGGTACTAACACCCTGTTTAGGGATGAGTGCTACTCAGTCATTCCCCATTCTAAGCTCGTTGAGCATCCATGAGGGGCTTTTACCACTGTTTGCTGCAGACAGAGGCGTCTCTGGTCAAGGCTGGGGGTAGCTGTTGTCTGTGGGTATATAAACATAAACTTTTAGAAGTCAGTCAACTTAGAAACACAACAGTAATAAACCCTCCTGTTCCGACCCTCTCCCACTTCAAGCCTACAACCTCCCGACGGTGAGTTTTTAAACAGCGTGGAATTAAAATTCTGAAAATGTGAAGCAGTAGTACTGACTAGAATCTTCGGTGAGAGCCTGGGGGCTCGGGTTGGAGCCTCCACCTTGAATCTCTCAGCAAGGGACTAGGGGTGTGGTCAGGGGTGGAGTACCCCCTGAAGCCTCCCCAGTGAGGGGCTGGTGCATGGTCAGGGGTGGAGTACCCCCTAAAGCCGTGGTTGGAGGTGACAGTACATGGAGATAGGAAATAGAGGCTCAAGGAGGGTGGAGCGCCTCACTACAGTGAGGAGACATTGCTGGTGCTGGAAAAGGCGGTGAACCGGAACCTCCCAAGCCCAGGCTCTTATCACTCTTATCACTGCACGACCTCAGCTACTTTGTTGCTTGGTATTAGACAAAACAAAACAAGCTGGTGGCCAACTGGCTCCTCTCTCAAGAATACAATGTTGCCAGGGTCCCGAGCCATCACGTAACCTGTAACAGGGCCTCCGGCCTGTACATGTCACATGTCCCGTGTTCCCCGTGTCCCCCATCCCCCGTCCATGCCGTGTCCACTCCCCTTTTCCCCCTTCCTGCCTCCCCCCTTCCCGCGCGTGCTTGTGCTGGGAGTTGGCTGCACGTGTGCTGTTGACTAACCCTGGATCTGTGCTGTCTTTGTAAGGGGCGGGGATCTGTGCTCTAAGGGGTGGCTGTGCTATTGCTCTGCCCCCCACATCCTACTTGTGGCCTCTCCCTAGAACATTCTGCTGGTTCCTCACCCTGATCTTAGGATACAACATGGTCTTGTTTCTCTGTGTCCTGGTGGTACCCAGGTGATGGCCCTGGTTTGGCCTGAGTCCTCTGCAGCTGTGGAGAAGAGGGAGGGAGGATTCTGAAAATGTCTGTTTTCTGGGGTGTAATGCGGGACTAGTAAGTCCAATCCAAGCCATGTCTGTCACTGTGGAGTGTGTGTGTGTGCATTTGAGTGTGTACCAGGGGAAGTGTTAGCCATGTCTGTCACTGTGGAGTGTGTGTGTGTGTGTGCATTTGAGTGTGTACCAGGGGAGGTGTTAGCCATGTCTGTCACTGTGGAGTGTGTGTGTGTTTGCACATGTGTGTGGAAGGGGGAAGGTGGAAACCAGAGCTGCACTGTGGAGTGTGTGTGTATGTATGTCTGTGTGTGTGTGTGTTTGCACGTGTGTGTGGAAGAGGGAAGGTGGTAGCCAGGGCCGCACTGTGGAGTGTGTGTGTGTGGACAGAGGAGGTGTTAGCCAGGACCACTGGATTTTTGCCAAACCGACAATCCCCTGACATAGTGATTTGGTTTCCCAGCTCCAGCGACTTCTTTTAGATTCCTGCCCTTTTCCCCCTCAGCTGATTCAGACATCCAGAAGGCCAGCCCCAGCACATACCAGGGCTGTTCCTCAGTCCTGTGACTTAGAACCTCCCCCTCCGACGTCTAAGGAGGGCCTGGACTCTGCCACGGGTCCCTGGTCTCTCCTCAGAGCCCTGCTGTATTGCTGTCTTGTCTTTCTATGGAGTTAATAACTCTTCATGACAATCTCACCCAGAAAGAACAACACGCCCTCAAACTCTGTCCTTGTTTTATATCTGCTGGTGCAGAAAAACACTGACAGAAAACAATTTAAGGGAGAAAGGAGCTTATTTTGGCTTAGAAGTCCAGGTTATATTTCAACAGTTGTGGAGAAATCAAGACAGGAGCTGGTCATGTGACATTCACAGTCATGCTCAGAGGAATGAGTGCCTGCACGCTCATCTGCCTGCTTGCCTATGCTCAGCTCTGTGACCTCCTCTTACACAGTTCAGAATCCCTGCCTAGAGAATGGTGCTGCTCACTGTGGGCTGGGCCTTCCCACGTTGACTAACTCAAGACACCCCGGGTGGTTTTAGGTTGTGCCGTCAAATTGACAGTGAGTGCCAATCTTCACGGATCCAGAAGTGAACAGGACACGGTGTATTGTGGGGCCAGGGAGATTCTCAGAGAGGAGGGAGTCACTGCTGAGCTGTGTCTGCCTCCTCAGCCTCTTTCTGCAACAGCCATAGGCTGCATGGAAAGCCGGAGAATCCACTGCTCTTGCCGTGGAAGAGGTGGCTCTAGGGGGTGCACTGCCAAAACGTGGGGTCACAAGCAGCTTGTGGCCAAAGAGGGGCTGGCCACACCACTAAAGATGATGGTGTTGCTTATCACAGACCTGGGCAGACCAGGACTTCTCTGGTCCCATGCGCATAGCTGCAGGCATGGGAGGTGGGTCACATTTTCCAGCTTGGTCCTCTTTTCTTATGGAAAAGCAGTAGACTTTTCACCCAAACCACGCAGAAGCCCATGGCTCCATCCTCAGCATCACATAAAAACTGAGTTGGTGACACACACCTGTCACCAGCACTCAGGAGGCGGAGGCAGGAGAATCAGGAGTTCCAAGTCATCCTTAGCTATGTGGTGAGCTTGAAGTCTGCCTGGTCTACAGGCATGGTCCTTGAAAAAAAAAGTTTGCCGGGCATGCTAGTGCGTGCCTTTAATCCCAGAATTTGGGAGGCAGAGGCAAGGAGATCTCTGAGTTCAAGGCCAGCCTGGTCGCCTTAGAGATTTCCAGGCTAGCAAAGGCTGCATAGTGAGGCCCTATCTCACAGCCTCCAAAAAATTATGCATGTATGTTTCTGGATTGTTCTGGTACATGCTTGGGGTCATATATGGAATCAGTGTATGTGTCTGCGCCTCAGTCTGTGTCTAACAGTTTGGTATTACTGTGAAGGTATGTGAGCAGGGGTTGGTGTCTGTCACCTCCTGACATCACCAAACTAGTCAGACAGGAAAGGGGTTGATGTCAAATCAGTGCCCAGCTCTCTGTGAGGATGGTCCACACCAAAGGCCTCCCTGGGTTCCCCATTCCTCTCTTGAGTCTAATTGCCTCCTTCCTCCCCTCCCCTTCCTTCCCGTCCCCTCCAGTCCCCTCCCCTCCCCTCCCCTCCCTTCTCCTTTCTCACCCCTTTCCTTTCATACATCCCATGCTGGACTTGAACTCGTGATCCGTGTTTTGGGATGACAGAGGGGTTGCATGCAGTTTGTGCCATGCTGGGGATGGAACTTTGGGTTTCATACAAGCTAGGCAAGCCCTCTGCCAGCTGAGCCATGTTCCCAGCCCCTTGGGTCTCTCAGTGTGCCACTCGTTGAAGTCTGGTAAAGCGAGGTACCATGAACTCAGTCTCCACAGCCCCGACTCCCTTCCTGACCTCGAGGATAAGGGGGCTGGTAAAGACGCTTTCCCAGTCTAGCCTCTGCTCCTCAAGAAGGGTGCTCTGGTCACCATCAGTACTCCTTGTGTGTGGGTGTATGGTGATCTGACCCCCCTGGATACTCAGAGCAGCTACTCATAGGCATTGCATCTATGTGTGGAGGGGGATGATGGCTTGTGGCTGTTGTATTGGACACTTGTCACTGGGACAAAACACCCTACAGAAGCAATTTAAGGAGGGGGGGTTTATTGTGACTCACAATCTAATACATCATGATTTTCTTCTTCTTCTTCCTCCTCCTCTTCCTCCTCCTCTTCCTCCTCCTCCTCCTCCTCCTCCTCCTCCTCCTCCTCCTCCTCCTCCTCCTCCTCCTCCTCCTCCTCCTCCTCCTCCTCCTCCTCCTCTTCTTCTTCTTCTTCTTCTTCTTCTTCTTCTTCTTCCTGCTTCTGCTCCAGCTCCTTTTGCTTCTTCTTCTTCTGCTCCTTCCTCTCCTCCTGCTCCTTCTCCCCCTCCTCTTCTTCTTCCTCCTCCTTCTTGAGACAGGGTCTTAAAGAACTCTGCCTACCTCTGTCTTCTGATTAGAGGTGTTTACCACTACTGCCTGGCAAAGACTTCCTTCTTATTCAGTCCTGGACTCCATAGGCCTGGGTGGACTTTTCAGTAACATAACAAGATAGAGAGGGCATCAACAGGCCAAAACAAAAACAAATAAAACAGTCCCAGCCAGTTGTGGTGGCTCATACCTTTAATTGTGAGGAAGAGGCCTGTGAATCATTCTGAATTTGAGGCCAACCTAATCTCCAAGAGAGTTCCAGGGCAGCCAGCTTACATAGTGAGACCCTGCCTCAAAACAACCTAAGGGTCTGGAGCAATGCTCAGCAGTTAAGAGCACCAGGGTTCAGTTTACCAAATCTACATGGTGCCTCACAGCTGTCTGTAACACTAGTTCCCCGGGGATCTGTTGCCCTCTTCTGGCCTTCATGGGCACTGCACACAAGTCATGCACAGACATCCACACAGGAGAAACACTTAAAAAAACAAACAATAAATAAAAAATGATAACTCAAAAAAGAAGGAGAAACAGAAACAATGACACTTGTTTTCAGTTTGGTGAACCAATGAGCCTATTGGGTTTCTTGGTGTCCTAGTTAGGGTGCCTCCATCAGCTTGGCCTGTGGGGCATTTTCTTGATTGCTGCCTGACATGGGAGGGTCCAATCCACTCTGAATAATGACATCCCTGGGCAGGTGGTCCTGGGCTTCCTAAGAAGGCAGGCTGAGCTCTCAGGGGGAAGTGAGTGTTTTCATTTCCTCTGTGGTCTTTGCTTCAGTTTCTGCTTCCAGGTCCTTTTCAGTTAATCCCTGAATGGTGGACCTTGAGCTGTAAGATGAAAAAAACCGCTTTCCTCCCCAAGTTGCCTTTGGTCCAACAGGATAGATCAGATATGCAAAGCACAGTCCGGGAGACAGATACACACCTCGGCATGCCAGCATGGCGGGCTGGAAGCCACACCTGTGCAGAACCCTCTTCTCTCCCACGGACACAAACACACGCCAAATCCTACAGGGAGGAACAGGCACACAGCCCAAGCACACATACTGGGGCAAGGAGTCTCCCTCTCCCCATTACCCCTTTAGCTTTGGGAATCAGGGAGCTGTGCATGAGGCTGGGCCATGTGCAGATGGAGTGATCGATCTTCTGAACTAGGAGTAGGGGGAGTAAGGGGCTAAAGAAATAGCTCAAAGGCCAAGAGAGCTTGCTGCACTCAAACCCGGTTCACAATTACCACTAACTCCAGTTCCAGGTGGTCTGACGTCTGTCTTCTGGCCTGCCTGAACACTCATAGCATCCACTCACAGACATCGCACACACGTACATAAAACCAAACTAAGTCTTAGCGAGAATAAGATGGCATGGGTGTGTCCAGCAGCTGGAAGGAGGCCTGGAAGGCACAGAAGGAGGTGGAAGCGCGGAAGACGGCCCTGGTGGATTCAGAAGTGCGACTACTGGGAAAGGCTGGCAGGGAAGCAGGCCTTTCTCACCTAGGTGTTACCACGCACCCACCAGATGACTGTGCACGGACCTGGAAGAAAGACAGGCGCAGTAGGGAGAACGAAGGGGGACGTGGGAAAGACGAGGGCGGGGCCTGGGATGTGGATAGAGAAGTCGGTGAAGCCTTGGGAGAATGGACCTAAGAAACCCACCTTTGGAGATTGGCAGGGAAGTGGGCGGGACGGGGAAGTTGAAGAGGCTCCGTCTGGGAAGCTAATGGTGGAGGAAGTAGGTAGGGCTAGGAGAATGAATAGCTGGGAATCCAGAACCCGAGCAAGCGGAAGGCTGGGGAAGTGGGCGGGGCCGCTGGGAGGGACTGAGAGAAGTCGTTGGGAGGAACTGAGAATGAAGGTCCAAGAGAGTGACAACTGGGAAGTGGGCGGGGCTTAGGGAGAATGACAGAGCAGGTGGGAGGAACTAAGAGGCGTGAAAGGAGGGGCCTTACGGAGACTGGTAGGGAAGTGGAAAGGGTCAAGGGAATGGGGAGGGACCGGGAGTTTGACATCAGGGAAGTGGGCGGGGCCTGTCCTTCTACAGCATCCTCACTGACGGCATCCTGGGGTCATCCAGGCTTCTCCGGGGTCCGGTACTCGGGCTGGGGTCCTCCTGGCGTCCATGGTCTGGTGTTATATCCTTTCCAAGTCTCCCATAAGGATGCTGAGCGGACCATGAGCGTCCCTCACTCCATCACCCAGTGCAACCCTGGGATGAGGCTGCCGTCCACTAGAGAGCGCGCGTGTCCCGCTCTGGGAGCCAAGGCTGAGCAAGGAGCCTGAATGTCTTATTGAAGTACTGTTTTTTTTTTTTTTTTTTTTTAAGATAGGATCTGTCACTGGTCTGGAGCCCCAGCTATTTGTCTAGAATGGCTTGACCGCGAGTTCAGGAACCCCCTAGTGTCCACCTTCCCAGAGTTGAGTTTACAAGTATTTGCCTTTAAAAAACAAACAAAAGGGGGGGGAGAGCTGGGGTCCTCAAGATTATGTAGCTGAGCTATACCCATCAGCATTTAAAATATTTTAAAATTTATTTGTATTTTAGAGTATGTGTGTGTGTGTCTCTGAGGATGAGTGCATGTGAGTGCAATGCCTATGGAGGCCAGAGAAGTTTGTCAGATCCCCTCAGATCTGGAGTTATAGGAGGTAGTGAGCCATCAAGTCGGTGCTGGGGACTTTACCACAGCTTCCCAAATACTCAGATGGCAGGTATGAGCCACCTCACCTCAGCTATCCTATTCTCTCTCTCTCTCTCTCTCTCTCTCTCTCTCTCGCTCTCTCTCTCTCTCTCTCTCTGTATGACTGTGGGGTATTTGTGGTTGGTGTGAGTGTCTGTTCTATGTCCTGACCGTGGGTGGCGTTTATATTCCTGTGTCTAACTGTGGCCGTCCAATGGCTGCTTCCCCGGCGGTGCTGGAGAGTCCCTGCCAGGTGTTGGCCATGCTGGGATTCCCTTCCTACCCAGCTTGGCTGATTTCCCATCAGTGAGCTAGCTCCTGCCTCTCTGAGGGGTCCCCAGCCTGCCCAGCACCCACCCCCATCTTTCTCAGGGGAACACCTATTGCTGACGTTGGAGTTTCCATTCTTCCAGACAGCTGTGGCTACTTTTTCTTTCTTAGTGGTGTCTAGTTGACCACAGGCTGTTAACAGTTGAAAGGAAGGAGGAGGAGGTGAGGAAGAAGGGAGGAGGGGAAGAGGAGGAACCCAAACAAACTCTGTACACTTGGAAATACAGTGGTTCCCCCCCCCCCCCCCCAACAAAAAGAAATACAAGCTAGTGCTGCCCCGTGGTCTCCAGTGTTTCAGGGAGTGAGGAATGGCATTGCAGACGCCTCTCCACCGTGAACACACTGTCCTGCGAAGCCCTTTGTTTGCTCAGCCCTGAGAGATCTGGTCAAAGGGTGTCACGGTACTTGTCTTTGCTGCTGTGTGACTGCTAAACTCATCTTACCGACATTAATTTGACCAACTCCCTCTTGAATACTGGAGAGATAATTTCCATTCTATGTGTTTTTTTGCTGCTTCTGAGTTTTTTTTTTCCTCCCCCCTTTTGTTGGTTGAGGAGTCTCCTGTAGCTCAGGATGGCTTCCTTGAAACCAAGGATGATCTTGAACTCTTGATCCTCCTGACTCTACCTCCAGAGTTCTGGCTCTGTGTAGTCCACTTCAGACACAGGTCTTGCTGTCTGCACACAGGGACTGTGTATCGAATTTCAATGGTTCACACTCCACAAGCAGAGTGGTCACAGATACACGCGAGGCTGTTGGTGACAAGGTCGGCTGTCCTTCCTGAGTGCCTGCTGTGTGTCTGGTAATGCTTGGGCTCCCTCAATGTGGCCCTTTTGCTTTTTCACTTCATAGGTGGGGAAACTGAGGCACCAAAAGCTGAAGGAATTTGCTCAGGAGGTGGGGCTGGAATTTGAACCTACCCTATGTAATTTCCATGTGCCCACCACGGGGAGCCTGTCTGGTGCAGTGTGCCTGTAAGCTCAGCTCACAACAGACTGAGGCAGTAGGATGGAGAGTCTGAGGCTTCCCCTGGGCTGATAGTAATCCCTTTGATTCAACAAGATAAACCACAACAGGAAGAAGTTGACGCTCATTGATCCTAGCCACTTAGGACGCTGAGGCAGGAGGATTACATTAACCTAGGACTTGGAGGCCAGCCTGGGCGATTTAGGGAGACCTTATATATATAAAAAAAAAAAACAAAGCAAAATAAACAAATAAAAAGTTGACACTAGTTGCATATGGTAGTGCACACTTATCCCATGTTCTTAGGGGTGAAGACATGAAAATTGCAAGAGTCTGGCTTAAAGATATGTCTGAAATTCCCCAGTGAGGGGCTGGGGGCGACGTCAGGGGTGGAGCCCCTGTCTAGAATCCCCCAGTAAGGGACTGAGAGCGTGGCTAGACTTTTGCCTAGCATGTGTGACGTGACTTTGGGTGACAGTAGGAGAGAATGGGATCCTGCATTCCTTCTGATAGGAAACTTTGCTTTTCTTCCTAGAAAATACCAAGGGGACCAGTCTGTTCGGCAGACCGCAGAGGTGGGAGAGGGGCCTCTAGGCCAACACTGCAGCTTTCCTCGTAGCTGCTTTCCTCTGTTGGGCTCTCCCAGGATGTGTGTGGGGAGGCCTGCTCTCCTCCACAGCTGAGCAGGAGGTGTGGCTACACCACAGTGGGTCCCTGGCAGGAGGGGAAAGCTCCACTCGGTACAGTGGGAGGAGCTTACTGCCTCAGACTCCCCTTCACAGCCACGCAGGATTCCCCTTGCGCTAGGTAGCTAGGTCCGTCGGTGGCTGGTGCGTTCTCTGCTTTCCCCGGAGGGAAGGTCGGGAATTCTGTGAAGGCACACAGCTCAGAACTGTCCTTGGGTCTGTCGGTCAGCTTCCTTCATATTTCAGAGTGGATCTCTGGACCTACATTGTGTGTGTGTGTGTGTGTGTGTGTGTGTGTGTGTGTGTGTACGCGTGCGCGGATACCCACTTAGGTAGGAAGCAGGGAGTCATTTTTATTTAAATTGATGGCGACCCAAGCCTGTCATTCAGTGTTTGGTAGGTGGAAGCGGGAGAACAGGAAGGAGTTCAAGGTTGGCCTTGGTTAGGAAGTGACGTGGCCAACCTGGGCTACATGAGACCCTATCTCAAAACATATTTGGGAAGAGGAAGGGATCAATGAGAGTGGGGGGGGGGCGACAAGAGGAGATCACGGGGTGTGGGTGGAGAGATGGCTCCATGATTGATATTTTTGACATCACTGCTTTTTAGAAAACCTGGGTTTTGTTCTTACACCCACATGGTGGCTCACAACCATCCTTACCTGCAGTTCCAGGGGATGTGACCTTATCTTTCCACGGGGACCAGTCCACATGTTGGTGTGCAGGTGTGCAAGCAAAACACCCATACACTTAATATACATAAACATAAAACAGCGAAACAGACACCATTACATAAAAATGTGAGAAGGTAATAGGTGAATATGGAATCAAAATAAATTATATACAGGAATGAAATGTCCTAATGGGATCTATTTTTACATATAGCTAATATGTATTCATAAAATATGAACAACAGTGGACAGCTCTCCTTTGCTAAGAATGTATTCTGTGTTCAGCACCACACACAGCAACTTCTCAGCATTCTGAGAGATTTCCTGTTATCTACCAATTCTTGTGGTGCTGGGATGGAATCCACAGGAGGGCTTACAGAACTGTCAGGCCCTGCAATTGCATGCAGTTCCTGAGTGTGATGCGTTCACACTGACAGGCACCACAGCACATCGAACATTGCAAGACCCATGCTGTTTGCTGCAGCAGGCTCTAGAGCTGCACCTGCTTTACCCATGTTCCTGCAGCATCAGCAACAGGCCTCCTACATGTATCTCCTTCTTTCCCTCTATCCACCCATCCATCCATCCATCCATCCATCCATCCATCCATCCATCCATCCACCATCCATCATCGGTCCGTCTATCCATCCATCCATCCATCCATCCATCCACCATCCATCATCTGTCCGTCTATCCATCCATCCATCCACCCATCCACCCATCCACCCATCCACCCATCCACCCATCCATCCATCCATCCATCCATCCATCCATCCATCCATCCCTGTTCTTTCCTTCCTTTCCTCTTTCCCATCCTTCTTTCATTTCTTCCTGAGAATACAGTGATCAAGATGCTGCAGAGGACGCCAAACATCAGCAGGGTTAGGAGGCAGTGATAAGGAAGGTAGTTAGGAAACAGAGGCAGTCATTCTTGGCTGTAGAGATCACCGTGTGAAGTTCTCATGGAGCTGGAAATGACAACACACACTTGTCATCCTGCACACATAATTGGGAGGCTGAGCAAGGATGGTCAGGGCAACAGGACAAGCCGATGTGAACACAAAAGCGAAGAAGTCATTGGGGGTGGTGTAATGTCGGCCTTTGAGGGTGGGGTTCTGTTATCTGCATTATTGGAGTTCTAGATGTTTTCTTCCCAATTCTTCTGAACGACAGCTTAGGCAATACTTGGCTGTGGTCTTAATTGTTAACAGATTGGCCCAGGGCCTGGGAACTTGGCCGATGCTGTTCAGGAGTTGTTGAGATGTTAAATCTTTCTTCTTCCAAGTCAGCTTCTTCTGGAGCAATGTTTTAGGTTTTGGATCCTGCATGGTGGGGCAGGGGCTGGACAGCAGTGTGTGTGTGTGTCTGTGTGTGTCTCTCTCTGTGTGTAGTTCAATATTCAGGGGCAGTGGATGTAGCTCACTTAGTACTTGCCTAGTGTCCATGAAGCTCTGAGTTCCATACCCAGCACCTCACACACCAGTCATGGTGACACAGACCTGTCTGTCACTAGCACTCTGGAGGTAGAGGCAAGAGGATCAGACTCCTGTTTATCCCTGACTACATAGGGAGTTTCAGACTAGCCTTGGTTACTTGGTTACAAGAGATTCTGTGTCAAAAACCAAATTAATTTCAATATTGTAGTTTTATTTCCTTTTTTGGGGAGAGTGTTCTCACTACATAACACTGGCTGTTCCTCGTTCATTATGTAGTTCAGGCTTGCCTTGAACTCACAGAGATCTATCTGCCTCTACCTCCTGAGTGCCACACATCCCTCCCCCATTTTGCTTTAGTTTTGAGACAGTATCTCTCCAGGTAGCCCAGGCTGGTTTTGAACCTCCAACCTTCCAGCCTCAGCTTCCTGAAAGCTCAGAGGTGCACACCACAAAGCATGGCTTGTTTTAAATTGTATAAACTTTTTTCTCTCTCTCTCCCTCTGTGTGTGCGTGTGTGTTCTGTCCAGAAACTCGACCAATTTTCCAATCTTCCTGGGAGAATAAAGGCCCTTCCTGGCTCTTCAGGAGAGAAAGCAGATCAAGTGAAGTAGTGAAGTTATGGCTGAGTCAGGATAGCGATTCCAGTTCCTCGGTGACGTGGTTGATGAATCCGTGGAGTGGAAGCCTTCACATGGGTGGTTTGGAAGACGTTATAGGCGGGGGCAACAAAAGTCTCCATCCGTCATTTTTACTCACTGCGATGACAACTGAGATATGAATGAGGATGAGAGTATGTCCTTACTGCATGGCAGACTCGGGGAAGGGGAAGATTCCAGGCAGAGAGGGTCCTGATTCGCAAGAGTCACGTAGGTGTGGCCTGGTTCTGAGCAGGGTGAGGTCCAGCAGACAGAGGTGGTAAGGCGGTCGTGTGTATGTGTGTGTATGTGTGTGTGTGTATGAGAAAGGGTGTGTGTGTGTGTATGAGAAAGTGTGTGTGTGTGTATGTATGAGAAAGGGTGTGTGTGTGTGAGGGTGTGTGTGTGTGTGTGTGTGCGCGCGCGCACGCCAGAGCTTCCTCAGCTGAATCACTATGGGTGCCCTGCAGCCACTTGGGCTGCCTGCTGGGTAGATCCTCCAATCTCTCTGTCACCCAAGTATTTTGCATCTTGTTAATGCCTCCACTCCTCTCAGCTGAGGTGTGTTTTTTGTTTTTGTAATTCCCCAGAGAAGCTGATGTAGGCTCAAATGGAAGGAAGGAGTGGGTCCGTGGGCCTTGTGTTTCTCCCATGCTGGGGTAGGGATCTCAGTGGGTTCTATCTCCAGTGTGAAAAACAGCCGACCTGGGGTTATAGGCCAGTTGGTAGAGCCCAGGCCTAGTGTGGTTCTGGGTTCCTTCCCCAAAACTGAAAAAACTGGGTGTGAGGGTGCGTGCCTGCATGTGAGGGTGCGTGCCTGCATGTGAGGGTGCATGCCTGTGTGTGAGGGTGCGTGCCTGCGTGTGAGGGTGCGTGCCTGCGTGTGAGGGTGCGTGTCTGCGTTTGAGGGTGCGTGTCTGTGTGTGAGGGTGCGTGTCTGTGTTTGAGGGTGCGTGTCTGTGTTTGAGGGTGCATGCCTGAGTGTGAGGGTGCATGCCTGCGTGTGAGGGTGCGTACCTGCGTGTGAGGGTGTGTGCCTGTGTGTGAGGGTGCGTGCCTGCATGTGAGGGTGCATGCCTGTGTGTGAGGGTGCATACATGCGTGTGAGGGTGCGTGCCTGTGTGTGGGGGTGTGTGCCTGAGTGTGAGGGTGCATGCCTGTGATGTGTGGGGGTGCATGCCTGCATGTGGGGGTACATGCCTGTGTGTGAGGATGCGTGTCTGCGTGTGAGGGTGCATGCCTATGATGTGTGGGGGTGCATGCTTGTGTTTGAGGGTACATGCCTGTGTGTGCCTGTGTTCCAGCAGTCAGGAGAGTCAGGCTGTCTAGTGATTTTGAGGATGACCTGTGGTGCGCCAGACACTATGTCAAAACAGTCTCCCCATTTTATAGTTGTTTCCTGCAGGTGCAGAGGTAAACCAACTGGTCCCTCTTTGGGCACAAAACAGCTTAAAATTATTTTAAATTGCATTTTTTCTTTTCTTTTTTGGTTTGTTTTTTTGAGACAGGGTTTCTCTGTAGCTTTGGAGCCTGTCCTGGAACTAGCTCTTGTAGACCAGGCTGGCCGCGAACTCACAGAGATCCGCCTGCCTCTGCCTCCCGAGTGCTAGGATAAAAAGGCATGCCCCCCCC
>NW_026068121.1:1448199-1455224 GCF_014885135.2 Alexandromys fortis
AACCATCTGGAATGAGGTCTGGTGCTCTCTTCTGGCCTACAGACATACACACAGACAGAATATTGTATACATAAAAAATAAATAAATATTAAAAAAATAATAATGATATACCATAAAAAACAGCATACCAATCATTTTAAAGAAAGACGTTACTTTTGCATGGTGTCTGGCTGTGTAAATTACTGACTAAAGAACACAATATTCACCCATGCCTTGGAACTCACTCTGTAAACCAGGTTGACCTCTCACTCAGAAATCCTCCAGCCTCTGCCTCCTGGGTGTCATGATTAAAGGCATGCACCATCAGCACCCAGCAGAATTACATTTTCTTTCTTTTTTTTTTTTCTCTCTCTCTCTTCTGTTTTTCGAGACAGGGTTTCTCTGTAGCTTTGGAGCCAGTCCTAGAACTAGCTCTTGTAGACTAGGCTGGCCTCGAACTCACAGAGATCCGCCTGCCTCTGCCTCCCGAGTGCTGGGGTTAAAATGGGATTAAAAGTGCGAGCCACCAACGCCCAGCAAGATTACATTTTCTTACCGCGTGCTTGTCAAAGGACTTCTACAGGATAGCTCTGTAGGTGCCAGTTCTCTCTCTCTGTCAGGTGGGTCCCAGGGACTGAACTCAGGACACCAGGCTAGGTGGTTACGTCATTACCCGTTTGTCTTTTCAGCAGATCAAGACATTGAGGAGTCTGTCCCCAGGGCTTGCCCAGCGTCAATCACCTCTCATTTCCTCTTTTGGGGGCCTTTTCTGATGTTCCTGCCTCCCCTGGGCCTTCAACTCACACAAGAGCAGCAAAAGAATGGGAAATCGAAAGTGTGTCGGTGGCCCAGGGGGAATTTCTCCATCTGGGTTCTCCAGTCTTCTGCTTCTGGGGTCCTAAAAGGTTCCTGACAGGAAGCCCCAAGAAGGTGGGTGGGGACAGGCCAAGAAAGGCCCCGGGGGTCTTGGGGAAGAGAGGCTGGGTGGGGGTGCTCAGGAGGGCTCTTCAGTTCCTCTGGGAGTGGGGAGTCGATGAATCTTGGATGTCCCCAGAGTTCTTTGCAAAAGCCCTGAATTTAAGGGAACCCTGGGGGCGTCCCAGGGATGGGGAGCTAGGGGTTGGAAGAAAGGGGAGCAAGAGAGACAGGGAGACAGAGGCTTGAGAGTCAGAGACAAAAACGCAGTCTCGGTGAACAGTCCCGTTATCACGCCTCCCGTATATATCCAAACCTCAGGACAGCGAAAAGAAGGGAAACAGACCGTAGATCCAGGAGAGGCTAGGGAGGGAGTGGATCCCGACATCACATGGTCCCATCATATAAACAGCTGTTTAATGTGTCAGTGTTAAAAAAAAAAAAGCACACACACAAACCTCACCGAAAAGAAGAAAAGGAGGAGGAGTGGGTGGCAGAAGAAGGAAGGGGGGAGGAGGGGGAGACAGAAGAAGGAGGAAGGAGGAGGAAGAGAGGAAAGTAGGGGAGGAGAAGGAGAAGAAAGAAGAGGACAGGCATAGGATCTGGATACCACGGTGGGACTAGAGTGGAGGAGGGGGGAGGGAAAGTTCCCGTAGTCGTGGGGCGGAGCGAGGAGCCCGGGAACCCCGCGGCCGTCCTCATCCGCCCGGAAAATACGCCTCCGCCTCCGCAGCCTATAAAGCGCCTGCCTATAAAGCGCGGGCGCAGGCCGGAGAGAAGCACTGCGCGACCGTGGCCATGGATCAGAGCACACTGGATGCGGAGGACGCCGCGGAAGCCCGGCTTGCCTCAAGTACTGTGTGCCCGGCGGATGCTGCGCTTCCCGCCGTTGCTGCGCTCCCATCGGATGCTGCGCTCTTCGCAGGTACCGTGAGCCCAGAGAATGCTGAGCACCCTAAGGATGCTGTGAGTCTCAGGGTTAACGTTCAGGACCCCGAGCTCGCGTGGCAGCCCGCTCCGCACTCGTGTTCCCGCTGCCAGCTGCTCTACTGGCTAGGCGCTTTGCTGTTGCTGTTCGTAGTCGTCTGTGGCCTGATCGTCCTCTTCACCGGTATCCTGACCCTGCCGGCGCTCACAATTTCCACCTCGACCACCCAGGGGACCTTAGAGAAGACTTCAAACCTGACAGTCACCCCTGTTTCCCTAATTGGCTACCCCATCACTACAGGGCAGGTGAGGCACGTCCCGTTCCCGGGGGAATCCTTTCTTCTAAAAGCACCCCTCTGCACCGTCGTGGGGAAAACACCTTCCCCTAGCGTCCTCGAGCGACCACGTTTGACACGCCCCTTCTCCGTCTTGCACTCAGAGACTTCTTTGCGTCTTAACCCCCTCAACTTCCTATGTACTTATCGGACCCGGGAGTGGACTACCGAGGGTGCACCGCATTTCCCTACAGTCCCCTCTAGGTCCCCGGGGCTTTCCTCCATCCAAAGTTGAAGGACACCTCAGTGTGGGCTGGGCCTTATGAACTCCCACCTGCCCCTCTAAGACGTAGGGGAGCCCTTACTTTGTTTCTTCTTTCCTCCCAGGGGTCTTCCGTGTTCGCCAAACTGCAGACTAAAAATGGTGAGTGTGCCTGATGTATCCCCCGCGGGTCCTGCAGAGAGGCTGAACAAAAGGGCCATTGGTGTCACGTAATCTGTGCCCCTCTCTCACCTCTTTAGCCCCCCCGCCCCTCCCCCCGCTATCACAGCACCAGCTGTCACCCTAATTGGGACTTCTCCCTCCCTTCCCCCTTCCCCTCTCTACCTCCTTCCCTCAGTTTCCTTCTCCCTACTCCCACTCCCAAGGTCCCACTTCCCCATACCTGACTATCCTCAGCAACTCCTTGTTCTTTTCCTAGAGGCATTGCTGAGCAATAGGACCCTGAGGTGGCACAGCCAACCCGGAGCTGGGAGCACATACCTGTCCCAGGGTCTGAGGTATGATGACAACAAAAACGAGCTGGTGGTGGACCAAGCTGGTCTCTACTATGTGTCCTTGCAACTGAAGCTCAACCCAGTGTCCAAAAACATGGACCACAAGGTGCGGGGCCAGGTCTCTCTTGTTCTGCAACTGAACCCCCGGGAAAATGACCTTGACAGCTGGACCCTGACTGTGGACCTGTTCCCTTGCTCCATGGAGGCCAACTTAGTCGAAGGTTCCTGGAGTGACCTGATACACCTGAAGGCTGGCCACCGTCTCAGCGTGGAACTGAGGGCCTATCTGCATGGAGTCCAGGGGCCGTACCATGACTGGCAGCTCTCTCAGATGGACACCACCAGCTTTGTGCTCTTCCTTGTGAAGCCTGGAACCTCGTGAGAATTGTCACCCATATGATAACGGCACATGGCTGCTGTCAGTCACCCTTCTTATGACCCCTGGTTGCTGAGGCCCCAAGCTGCTATATCTCATGGGGCCTGAGCAGGGGTCCCCTCTTCTAGTACTGTCCCCACATCCTGTCCCTGACTGGACTCAGTATTTATTGTGAGCATAGCTCAGACAACACTTTATGTAATTCATTGGACAGCATTAGCAAACTACTGGGCAGGGTGCTATCGAGAAACCAGTCACCAAGGATATGAAAAGGAAAGTCTTTATTTATACTAATATATGAGGAATAAATATATTTGTAAATAAATTTTTTAGAATTATTTTTGTTGTTTAATTTTAAAGTTTCACGTCCATAGCGTAGTGTTCGTCCATGAAGTTGGTGCACGTGTGCTGCGTGTGGTTGTCCGTGTGTAGGAGGATAGAGGTTGGCATGAAGGGTCTTCCTCCGTCACTCTCCATCTTGGTTTTTGAGAGAGGGTCTCTCTGAACCTGGAACCCACTGTTCCTGTAAGGCAGCCTGGCAATCAAGTCCCAGGAATCCTGTCTCCATCCCTGACATCATCCTCTACCCCCTTGGGATTGGGGGTACTACTATACTGTGGCTTTTATGTAGGTGCTGAACATCCGAATTTAGGTCCCTAAAATAATTGGCTAAACTGGCTCTGCGCCACTATTCCTTTTTTGAGACAAGAGTCTTGTGTAGCCTAGGCTGGCCTAAAAGTCCATATGTAACATAGGCTGGCCTCAAACTCAGGCCTTTTCTGAGTCCCGAGATGACAGGGTGGTGGGCATGGTGCTGGGGATGGAACCAGAGTCTCATACCCGCGAGACCTGCACTCTTCCTCCGAGTAGTCTATTTCTGGGAATCCAGCTGCGAACAAACAAACAAACAAACAAACAAACAAAAAAGAAGCACTCCCCCCCCAGCCATCCAGGTTTGGCAGAACCAGCAGCACACACCATCTCTGTAGTGTGAGTCTATGATTTATGATGTGAAGGCATGGGGCTCTGTGCTAGGCCAACATCTTCACATTATAGAGACAGAACCCATTGGAGCAATATAATTGTAGATTTGAAGGAATGAAGGAGACTTTGTTAAGTTATCTCTCCCCCCATGAGTGTGCCGGCCAACAAGTGATTCAGCTGCAGCCTTCATCTGGGACTCCAGGTAACGGCAAGGATGGGAACTGTGTGTGTGGCATGTGGAGTGTGAGTCCAATGACAGTCACACTGCCAGTCTCCCAGCGGAAGCCGAGCGGTGATGTAATCCACTCGGGCAGTGTATTTGTAAACTCAGCTGATAGAGTGTTTCCTCACTGGAGTGAGTCACTGAGCGCGAAACCCACAGCCACCGTGTCTCAACAGATTTTTAAAAAGTTTCCATTTTATTGTTTCCTAGCTGTGACTTCAGGTGACTTACCTTGCCTATGGGAGGGGGGAGTGGAAACCCCTTTGTCACCCCACCTAAACTGGATTCTGTGCTTTGGGACCTCGGGTTGGGTTTATTGCTTAATTGGGGATTTAGCCCAGAGGAAACAGCAGTGCTGAGGTTAGCTTCTGATTTGTTCTTCGAGGGTGATGGTGGAAGAGTCTGAAAATCAAGTACAGTAGAGCACTTGCTCACTGACACATAGCATGTGGGGTGCCTGTTACCTTCTGAGAGAGATGCTGGGGCTGGGGTGCCCGGGAGACCCTGGCTTCCATCACAGCCCCGTATACATTAATACGGAAACACACACACACACAGACACACACAGACACACACAGAGTCTGGATTTGCATCAGACAGGAAGCAATAAAGCAGACAGGGGTTTGCTGCCCACCTGTGAATCAGAGGTTGGAGTCAAATGTCTTCCTTAATCTCTCCATTTTATTGTTTAAGGCAAGGTTTTTTTTCTCAAGCGATCCTGACTCCAGTTTTCCCTCCCTTTTGTCCTCCCAGTTCCTGCCCACCTGTCCTTCCCTTCAGATCGACTCCTCTGTCTTTCAGAAACGGGCTTCTTAGAGATAACAACTAATCGTGACAAAATAAAATATAATAAGATGAAGTAAGCGCTTCCATATTGAAGTTGGACACAGCAGTCCAACAGGAGGAAAAAAGTCCCAAGAGCAGACATAGGACAGAGACCCACTCGTTCTCAGTCAGGATTCCCATAAAAACACTAAGCTAATAGCAATAATACGTGTGTAGATTGTGCAGGCCCCGTGCTTCCTCTGCCCTCTCTGTGAGCTCAAATGTGTCTGCTTAGCTGATTCACAGCACCTTGTTCTTCTGCTACCCTCCAAGCCCTTTGTCTGTCTGTCTGTCTGTTTCTCTTTTGTTTTTTTGAAATAGGGTTTCCCTGTGCAACTCTGGCTGTCTTGGAACTTATTTTGTAGACCAGGCTGGCCCCTAAAACACAGAAATTCACCTGTATCTGCCTCTCAAGTGCTGGGAGGTGTGGGTCTCCCCCACTCACACTCACACACACGCATGCACACACACACTCTTTCTCTCTCTCACACACACCCTCACACACACATACTCTCTCACATATACTCATATGCACACACACAGCACACACTCTCTCACACACACTCACATGCACACGCACTCTCTCACACACACTCTCTCACACACTCATATGCACACATAGCACACTCTTTCACACACACGCTCACAAACACATACACTGTCTCTTAGACTCTTTCTGCCTCCTCTTGTGGTTCTGAGCTCTGAGAGGGAGGGATTTAGTGGAGATGTCCTATTTAGACTTTCTCTGCACAATGTCTGGCTGTGGATCTCTGAGGCAGGGTTCCTTGCTGACTCCTGTCTCTGCTTCCACAGGACATACTGCTGAGCCCCGCAGCCTATGGGGTTTCATCTGCTCTGAACACTCCAGGAGCTGGCAGTGAAGATTCAAGTGTCTTCTGTGGGTCATACCTTTCAAAGATGGAGGCAGAGGGGGATGTTGGCAGCCTTCCATCATCCCTTAGGAGTGTGTACATGGCGGACCGTGCAGTGTTGAAGGAGCAGAGACGAAGTTTTCTCTCTACAGAGCACTGTACAGCTGGTCAGAGCTGAGCTCAGCCTCTACTTCAGCTGGTGCCAGCTAAGCTGTGTGTACCTGGGCAAGTGCCTTGGCTTCTCTGGGCCTGCTGTTTACAGTGACCACCACAGAAGCTGAGTTCATCTTGGGGGCTCTTGGGGCTATTACATGAGATAATAGGCTTCCCGGTTATTTATCAATAATGAAAAGTTTTTGCACCCTATAAGCCTCTCCACAGACGCAATAATCCGAATTAGCCCAAATCAAACCGAATTAGAAAAAGCCCAAGTTGAATGGATATAAAGGCTCCGGAATGGCTTTCCAGCCCCCCTCCACCCTCAGAGAGGAGGCGGGAAAGGAAGACTGGAAAACCAGGTGTTTGTCCTCTGGTGGGGACAGTTTAAATACCCTGTGGGAGTGGTCATCTCAGGTGTGGAGTCTGGACTGAGGCAACTCCCAGGGAAGGAGGCTTGGGGTGGAACTTCCACCTGAACATTCCACACTCTTTGGATATGTGAATGTGAATGTGAGGATCTGGGGTGTTGTAAGAGGCTGCTTGTTTGTTCCTGGCTGCCCAGACCCCAAATAACCACACAAAATCTGTATTAATTAAATCACTGCTTGGCCTGTTAGCTCTATCTTCTTCTTCTTCTTCTTCTTCTTCTTCTTCTTCTTCTTCTTCTTCTTCTTCTTCTTCTTCTTCTTCTTCTTCTTCTTCTTCTTCTTCTT
>NW_026068121.1:1462414-1477313 GCF_014885135.2 Alexandromys fortis
CAGGCAGAGACTACGAGGGCCTGTGGAGTTTAAATCCACGTGGGGAAGCAGATGATAGGGTGCGTGGGGACTTGAAGTCAATCTGAGGTGTCTAAAAAAATATAAAGAACTGCAGCAAGAAAAGCCAGTGCGTGATAATTTATATTAAACTGCTGGCTCCACGCACAAGGCACCGACTACAAGGCCTGCCACAAGGCACAGGCCACACGGCCGCCCGCCGCAAGGCACAGGCCGCGGCTAAGGAAGGGAGGGCTCGTGCCAAGCCGAACTCGAGCGGGGAAAGAAGAGGTCCTAAAAGCCAAACATTTGGGCGCCAGATGAAGGCGTAAGTCACGAACAAGGCCACACCAGTTTGGAGTTATGATTAATAGGGTGTTATTTATTTAAAGGGGAAAACTTACAGATCACCGTCCCAGACAACAGCCATCTGCACAACCAGGAAGGGAGTCTAGTCTCCGGCAGAGCAGGAAGTGAAGAGAGCGAGCAGAGGAAATAGCCGCTTTTTTAAAGGGAGAGAGACCACGCCCCAATGGGCTGGTATCACAGCAGCTATTGGTTGGAGGGGCAGAAGGACCTCCCGCAACATCTGTAGACCAGACTGGTCTCGAACTCACAGAGATCCGCCTGCCTCTGCCTCCCAAGTGCTGGGATTAAAGGTGCGCCACCACCGCCAGGCATAGCTCTAGCTTCTTATTAGCTAGCTCTTACATCCTAAATTAACCCATCTCCATTAATCTGTGTATCACCATGTGGCTCTGGCTTACCAGGTAAAGTTCCATCGGGTGTCTGTCTGGTGGGGCTCCATGGCTTCTCTCTGACTCCACCTTCTTTCTCCCTGCATTCAGTTTAGTCTTCCCCACCTGACTAAGCTCTGCCTTGCTATAGGTCAAGGCAGTTTCTTTATTCATTAACCAATAAAAGCAGCACATAGGCAGAAGGGCCTCCCACACTTTTCTGTCTAAATAAAAACAGGTTTTAAGTAAGATTACAGTTATAATATTTATGTTTACTTTATCTTTTATAATATCTAATGAAAACTATAATTATAAATATCTATTCTTCAACTTCATCTAAGACTCCAGGTGGATATAATATTACCTAAGTAAACAGGAAATACATTGTAAACAACTTTCAAAACTCTAGAATTGACAGAGACATCTCGCTACCTGGACAGTCACCCAAAGTTCTTTCGTCCCATTGGGGCATCCATCTTCAGCCTTTAGGTCCATAGTATCCAGCAAACTTTTTCATGAAGCAGGAAATTTCAAAGACGGTTCTGCTTGTATTGGCAGTTTGTCAGTCATTTTCTTCTGTGTTCTGCAGAATGTCTGGCAGACTCTTTCATGTAGTAGGAACCCTGAAGGACTGTCTCGCCTTTAGGAAACTTCAGCAGTTTCTCTGTGGTTCCTGCATGTCCAGTTCAGCATTCCAGGCAGGATCAATTTCTTGCCCAAGTGGTTAGCAAACTCCATAAGGAGCCTCTTCAGTGCCCATTTTCCTCTTGAAGCTATTGGTGCTGCCAGGAGCAGAGTGTCTCATTGTCATGAAAAGTCCTAAGTTATTAAAACATTTAAATGGCATATTCTGAAGGTCTCTGAAAGATTTGAAGAATCCCTATCTAACTGAAATATATCTCTATATATCTAAAAAACCTAACTAACTTGACTACAAACTTGACTATATTTATAGATGATTATCTATAACCTATATTTTTAAATTATACATTACATTTTAAAATGAGCTATACAAACACAATATCTTAATCAAGAGCAGAAACATACATATACCAAAATTGACCTTAAATTTGTATGAATAAAGCAAGATCCTTAACAATGCAAATTTCTATAGCATATCCCCCTTTAAATGTAAGCAAACATTTATAAATAGTCATTTATGGAATTTGGGTGTAATTCTCTCAAAGCTGCTTTCTGCTTTTGATTGGGTGAAGTAATTTTTGGGGGTGTTTGTGGGCCCATATTTCATACAAGATATTTGCAGCCAGGTTTTCTGGCAATGCTTAATTTCCAAGGCAGCTGCAATCCTGCCAGACAAGCTAGCCACCTAACAAAGGCCAGGATGCATGGCTCCTTCTCTTTTGTTAAAATGTAGATCGCCTGGGGACAGGTGTTAAATCCAAGCTGGTGACTTAAATTGCAGGTGTTTTAGTAGTCCTGTGCCCCCAGAAAGAGAATATTAATGAGTTTCCACCTTGGTTTACCTGTGGAATAAAGGTGTTTGAATAATAAACATGGGTAGATCTTCAGGAATGGATGAAGCCTGAGATGCCCTTCCGATATTGCTGTGTGAACTGTGTCTCATTATTTCCCATGCAACCATACTGGTCCAGTTAGGGAAAAATAGTTTCTATGTTGGGGCCACGAACCCTGACATAATGGCGCCAGCAATGTGGTGCTGACCACTAAACCAAGAGAAAAGCTGGAGAAAGGACAAGAAGTATGAAAGACAGGGACCAGATGAGTTATTCCAGGACTTTGTTTCCAGACTGACATAGGAATCTAATAGGTTGATTGGAGACTCAGAAACAGGACAGGTAATAATTAAATAGTTAGCATTTG
The DNA here is from genome assembly GCF_014885135.2 of Alexandromys fortis. Classification (NCBI taxonomy): domain Eukaryota; kingdom Metazoa; phylum Chordata; class Mammalia; order Rodentia; family Cricetidae; genus Alexandromys; species Alexandromys fortis. The sequence goes on from NW_026068121.1 coordinate 1,464,991, forward strand.
AGAACACCAATGTTATATGCAAGGCGGCTATAAGGCCTTTTAAGAAACAGGGTAATGTTGCAGATTACATCCGAATCTGCTCAGATATTGGCCAATCATATACACAAAGAATGGCATTAGCTGCTGCTTTATCGGGAAAGACAATTAATGATGTCTTATCCCAGCAGGGAGACCTAGCCCCAGGGAGAGCGCAAGCTGCAGGAATGCTAGGAGGCTGTTTTGGATGCGGTCTTATGGAACATCAGGTCCAATGTCCTGATAGGAGAGTAAACCCAAGGACTAGAAGGGAACCAGGATTGTGTAGGAGACGCAGGAGAGGAAAGCATTGGACTAGTGAGTGCAGATCAAAAAGAGATGATCTAGGAAATCCCCTTTCAGAAATGGATTCAGGGGCCAGCCTCAGGCCCTGAGACAAAATTATGGGGCAATACAGCAATCTGCACCCCCACAAGGAGATCTATACAGGACCTTTTCAGAGCCATCCCACGTAGCACAGGGCTCAACCTCAGTTCAGCCATATACACGGTTATAATGCCTGAGATGGGGATGCAAGCTCTCCCCACAGGGTCTATGGGCCTTTACCAAAAGGCTCTGTAGGATTACTGCTAGGAAGAAGTAGCTCAACTATGCAAGGGATCTTAATGGCTCCTTGAGTCACAGATGCTGACTTTGAGGGAGAGATCAAGGTGATGACTCACTCACCAAGTGGAGTCTCTGTAGTAAAAGGTCAGAGGCTTGCACATGCAGGCCAATAATCAGAGTAAGAAAGAAAGGAGAGGAAAGGATGGATTTGGTTCATCTGATGCATTTAGGGTACAGACCATAGGTCCTCAGAGACCAGAACTCACTTTGTTTATAAATGGAAAAAGATTTTCTGGCCTCCTGGATACTGGCACAGATATTTCCGTTATAACCGCCAGCCAGTGGCCTTCTAAGTGGCCAAAAACGGAGACTATTACACAGCTATAAGGAATTGGTCAGACTAGAAATCCTGAATAGAGTAGCAATGAACTGCATTGGAAAGATGAGGAAGGCCATGAAGGAACCTTTAAGCCGTATATTATTCCTCATTTACCTGTGAACTTATGGGGCAAAGATATCATGTCCAGAATGGGAGTATATTTATATTTCTCCAGCACGGCTGTTACTAATCAGGTGTTTCAACAAGGATTATTACCTAATCAAGGTCTAGGCAAGGACAATAAGGGAAAGGTTGATCCTGTCATACCAGACATTAGACCTTCTAGAGCAGGATTATGGTATTTTTTGGGAGAGGTCACTGAAAGACCTGAACTCCATGCAGACCCAATAATATGGAAAAGTGATGAGTCTGCATGGGTGAGTCAGTGGCTTCTAACACAAGAAAAAATACAAGCTTCCCAGCAGTTAGTGCAGGAACAGCTGGATAGTGGACATATTTCACCATCTAATTCTCCATGGAACTCTCCAGTTTTTGTTATTATAGAAATTAGGAAGGGATGACTTAAAAAATCTTAATGACTTTCAAAGGTTATTAGGAGATATACAATGGCTAAGACCTTATTTGAGGTTTCCTACAGGAGACCTCGAGCCTCTAAGTGAAATCCTTAAAGGAGACAGCGATCCAAATTCCAGCAGACAGCTTTCAGAAGCTGCCAGACAGACTCTCTCACAGATAGAGCAGGCTATACAGGAACAACAGGTGTGTTATATTGATTACAGCCAGACATGGCAGCTATGTATTTTACCTACAAGACTAACTCCTACAGCAGTTTTATGGCAGAACAGACCACTTCTGTGGCTGCACCTTTCTGTATCACCTGTATTAAAGTATTAAATCCTTATTTTGAAGCAGTACCATGCTTACCACAGAAGAGCAGAATAGAATCTAGGAAATATTTTGGCAAAGAACCAGCTGTAATCTATGTTCCTTACACTAAGCAGTAAATTGAATGGTTATTTCAAAATAGTGATTCTTGGGCAATTGCACTTGTTCAATTTTAAGGTCAGATTACTAATCTTTTCCCAGATGACCAGTTACTGCAGTTTACTCAACAGCATTCATTCATTTTTCCTAAAATAGTGGCAAAGGATCCCATAAAGGATGCTTTGTTGATTTTCACTGATGGCTCATCTAATGGAAATGCTGCTTATGTAGTCAATGGCGAAGGACATGTAATACAGACAGAACCAGCTTCAGCTCAAATAGTGTAGCTGTGAGCTGTAGCTCTAGTCTTTAAGAATTTTGCTAATAAGGCTTTTAATCTATATTCTGATAGTCGGTATATTTATAATGCATTTCAAGTGTTGGAAACTGTGCCATATATAGGAACTAGCAATGAACAAGTAAAGATATTGTTTCAGCAGATTCAGGAAGCCATACAACATAGAAAGTTACCGTGCTTTGTGGTACATATCAGAGCACATTCAAGTCTTCCTGGTCCGTGAGCTGAAAGTAATGCTCTAGCTGAACTTACAAAAATAATTGCTATATCTCAGATTGAACTCACTCAGCAATCGCATGCTATACACCATGAAAACAGCTCAATTTTAAGAAAGCAATTTAAGCTGACCAGAGAAGCTGCTTGTCAAATCGTTAAACAATGTGAAAGATGCCCACAATATCTACCTGTGCTTCGTTTGGGGGTAAATCCCTGAGAACTGCTTCCTAATCATATATGGCGGATAGATGTAACCCATGTTACTGAGTTTGGAAAATTGAGATATGTGCATGTGACAATTGATATGTATTCAGGATTCATAATTGTTGTTCCTTTGGAAACTACAGCCCCCAGACTCCTCCTGGATTACCAATACCTGTGCACGCTGGCGTGCTCAGGTGCGGGTCATTTCTCCCAGATAACCTTGCGCTCCCCGTTAAAAAGCGAGCTTCCATGAGGTCTTGCTCTCTCTTGCCCCCTACCCTTGTGTGTCTCACACACCCATTCCTTATCGTGTCTCCCTCCCCCCATTAAAGTGCACCCACGTGGGAGCCGCGTGTCTTGTCTCCTCCTTTTGTGCGTGTCTCGTCTATCCTGTGTTCCTCTACACACCCCACCCGCCGTTTTTAAAAGAATAATATTTTGGTGCCGTAACGACTCGGGGACTTCTTCGTGCAGGATTCTCCACCCGAGGCGCCTCCCGGAGCCCGGGACCTCACGCCGGACACAGAGTCAGAACCGAGACCTGCAGCCACCACCGCTCACCACGGCCATCTGCAACTGATACCGCCTGATTCGTGAGTTTCCTTGGTACGCCTTGGGAACGATCAGCTGACTTTCTCTGGCGCGTCCTGGGTTGAGTTGCCTAACCCTTCCCCGCCCTTCTCCTTCTCCTGGCCTTGTGCCCCTGGCTAAATTTGGTTCTGATGCCACTGGGAGCTCGGTGCTTCCAGCCGTTCTCCCCAGGGTTTGGTGCCCCTGGCTTTCTTCCTCCTCTTCTTCCTTCCTGCCTTCACATCGGGCTCGCTAATGGAGTGGGCACCTTTCCGGCTGTACGGTCAGCCCCTAATGGCGTGATTGCCCTCCACCCGGCCGGGTTTGGTTCCCATCGATTGCTGGGTTTGAGTCAATCTCGCCTATAGCATGGCCTCCTGGTTTACACGGGACGCCTGTAACGAGGACTGCCGCGCTCGTGGCACCTCCGTGTGCCTCCGGCGGTCAGCACCACAATTTGCCATGGGTTCTAGGCCTTCCAAGACCATACCCACTGCTTCCCCTCTCGGTCAACTCTTGGAATCTCTCAAGCCCCACGCTCTCATTCCATCCATTAAAATGAGTAAACTCGCTCGTCTTTGCTCCAAGACTTGGCCCCGTTATAAATTACAGGGTGATCTCCGCTGGCCTTCTCTGGGCTCATTTGACCCCGATGTCTTACGTGAGTTAGCTAATTTTTGTCATCGCTCAGCAAAATGGAAAGAGATGATGTATATAATGGCGTTTTTTTTACATGGCTCTAAAGACTGACCCGTCTACGGCTTCTCATTGTTCACCTGCTCACATGTTTCTGGCAATGTCTTCCTCACAAGTCCTTCTTCCCGGCAGGTACCCTCCTCACTGGCTACGGCCATGGACCCTCAGGCACTAAACCTCCTGCCATCTGGCTCCGACCTTCACTCCACCCCTCTCGTGGGCCACAGTCCAGATTCGTTGGTGACGCAGCTGCTTCTTCTCCTGGCCCCGCGATCTTCTGATACTAACATGCCTTTTCCTCTTCCAGCCTCCCAAGTTTGGAGCACCCACTACGGTTTTCTCTCATCATAACCTGTCTAACCTCTTAACCTACAAAGGCCTACAAACCCTACCCCCTTCTCAAGTTCTTTCCCTTCAGGTGGCGCTGATGGAAGATACGAGCCTCACATTCCAATCCTGTCCACCCCTCAATATCTCAAATCTTCTACCTCAACCTAATGCTAATGATTCCCCATCCCACTCCTGCATTGAGGTCCTAGAGGACCTACTACCCCACCCCTCACATATACGGGAGGGCAGTCTGTCCAAGGCTACTCATACCTGGTACACGGATGGCAGCTCCTTTCTATGTGACAGGACGCGCAGAGCAGGTTATGCCATAGTATCAGACACAGAGATAGTTGAGGCAAAGGCACTCCCTACTCATACTACTAACCAACAGGCCGAGCTGATAGCTCTCACCCGAGCCTTTCAGTTAGCCGCGGGACAGTCTTTAAATGTCTATACAGATTCCAAATATGCGTTTCATATCCTGTTGTCTCACGCGGCCATCTGGAAGGAGCGCGGGCTTCTCACGGCGAAGGGAGGATCCATTACCAACTCAGAGCATATTACGGACTTACTAAAAGCTTCTTATCTCCCTAAAGCTATAGGAATTATTCACTGCCGGTCTCATCAATCTGACAGTTCCATTGTCTCCAAGGGAAACAACCGAGCCGACAGAGCAGCTAAGATGGCAGCACTCTAGAATACAGGCCTGTCTCAGCTACCTCAGGGAGTACTTATAGCACAGCCCACAGCCTCACAGACACCTCCCAACACCCGACAGATCCTGTCCTACCTACACCAGCTTTTTCATCCCAATGAAAAAGCCCTACTTCAGTTTGTAAAAACACATATCAAACCCACACCTGACGATATCAGGTTTTTAAAAGCCACCACTGCTTCCTGTCAGATCTGCCAAAAGTCAGATCCCAGGACCAAATATCGTAGCTTCCCTTTTCCTATCCACCAAGCCAGAGGTTCTCTCCCGGGAACTGACTGGCAGCTGGATTTTACTCATATGCCCACAGTCAGGAGAATTAAATATCTCCTGGTCCTGGTGGACACAATGTCTGGGTGGGTCGAAGCCTTCCCCACCTCTAACAAGAGAGCCCAGACAGTCTCTGACGTTCTTCTTTGAGAGATTATTCCCAGGTTTGGACTCCCAACCTCTCTTCAGTCAGATAACGGCCCAGTTTACGTCACAGATCTCTCAAAATCTGTCCAAGGCACTCGGAATTCCCTGGAACTTCCACATACCATACCACCCTCAGTCATCAGGTAAGGTAGAACGGACTAATCGCTCTTTAAAGGGAGCTCTCATGAAGATGTCACAGGAACTCCACCTCGATTGGGTAAGACTTCTGCCCCTCGCTCTTCTCAGGCTTCGGGCTCTCCCCAAGGGCCCCCTTTTCATTTCACCTTTTGAACTTATATATGGGCAGCCGGTCTTAACACCCGGCCTCTCACCGGGAATCTCCCCCCTCCCCGATCACCTGCTCACTCCCCTCCTTTCCCACTTACGTTCACTTCTATGGGACTTTGCGGATCACACCCTACCTCAGCCTTGCACTAACCCATGTCCTCCACCAATTAGAATAGGAGATGAGGTATTACTCTCGCCCCCAGGTCAACGCCCCCCACCTCTTGCCCCTAAATGGCAGGGACCTTTTAGAGTAAGTCTTCTAACCTCCACAGCTGCCAAGCTTAAAGGGATTTCCCATTGGATTCACTTGTCACACCTTAAACCATTTATTTCCACAGCTCAAGATAATCCTTCATACATGGTAACCCAGACGGGACCATGTTCCCTCAAGTTCCAAAAGACACCAGGCTCAGCCCCTCCTACCCCATCTGCCACCTAATCCTCCTGTGTTAATACACCTTTCCTTCTCCAAATTTCTAAATAACCATTCAGCTGTCATTACAGATCATCAAATACGAAGTCAAGGGCTCCGGCAGTAAGCAGATTTTTAACAAAGTCACTTGACATAACAGGTCAGTCCACCTAAGCAGGTAAAACACAAGTGGATCAGTAACGGAATAAGTATCATTTAATTTTTTTTCTCTTCTTCTTTCTTTCATTCCTAGGACTCCTCCCCCACCCCCAAGTTTCCTCTCTAACTTTCCAAACCTTCCAGATCTCTTCTCCCTAATTTCTTTCTCCACTAATGTGATTTTTGCCTTCCAGCATCTTAACGACGACCCAGCTACTCAAAAGAAAAAACCCGACGGAGGCGACTTCTTCAATCAGCCATCTCAGAACACCAGTGGACCAACAGAACACCGGACACTCCTTGGACCCCTCGATGCCCAAAGTCAGCAGGAAGCAGTCATGAGAGACCAGGCTACGCCCCCATTCCCTATCCCTTAAGACCCCCCCAATTTTTTTTTTAACAAAACCAAAAAGGTTGGAATGTTGTTCCTTTGGAAACTACAGCCCCTAGACTCCTCCTGGATTACCAATACCTGCGCACGCTGGCGTGCTCAGGTGCGGGTCATTTCTCCCAGATAACCTTGCGCTTCCTGTTAAAAAGTGAACTTCCACGAGGTCTCGCTCTCTTGCCCCCTACCCTTGTGTGTCTCACACACCCATTCCTTATCGTGTCTCCCTCCCCCCCATTAAAATGCACCCACGTGGGAGCCGCGTGTCTTGTCTCCTCCTTTTGCGCGTGTCTCGTCTATCCTGTGTTCGTCTACACACCCCACCCGCCGTTTTTAAAAGAATAATAATAATGGCCACAGCACAAACTGGGGAAGCTGCCAAGCATGTTATAACTCATTGCTTAAAATGCTTTTCATGCATGGGAACCTCAAAGGTAATAAAGATGAACAATGGATCCGGATATGTTAATAAAGCTTTTCAAAGATTTTGTACTCAATGGAATATCATTCATAAGACTGGTATTCCATATAATCCTCAAGGACAAGGAATTGTGGAGCGTGCACATAGCTCCTTGAAAATACAACTCCAAAAAATAAAGACAGGGGAGTTCTATCCTTAGATGCCACACAATGCCTTAAATCATACATTGTTTATGCTAAACTTTCTAAATACGGATGTCTGTGAGCAATCAGCTGTGGACAGATTGTGGCATAATAGTACAAAGACCACCACAAGATCCCATATTAATATGGGGTCAGGGGCACGTGTGTGTTTTCTCTTAGGGTGAAAATCAGGCCAGATGGCTTCCAGAGCAACTGATTCTGTGCATTCAGCAGAAGGACAGAAGACCTGAGGACAGCATAGCTGATAACCATCCAGCAGGAGAAACGGAATAAGAAGACCTCGAGGAGGAACTGGTGATCCAGCTTTTCCAGCCCCCACAGAGAGGAGCGCCTGATTTGGACCTGCTGCTGCTGACACGCTACACTACAGGGTGCCATTCTGCCTCCAGAGATTTTGGACAAAAACCCTGCTGAGATGAGCTGACTACGATGTCTACAGCTTGCTGTGGTTTGAAATCTGTTTGCTTTAAAACTAAGATACAGACTGAACATTTGAGTGTTCTCAATTTCTGGGACACAGAACTCATTTTGGTTAAAATATTAAACATAAAAAGTAAGACCTAAGCTTTCTCCTCAGGGAAAGAGAGACTCAAAATAGGGAATGACTAAAACCCCTCTTCACTTAAGAAGGGGGCAGAGTAAGGGCTTAACAGTGCTCAGAGACTAAACATGGTATTTGACAACAACAAATGTTACTGTACTCTTACCAGTAATGACCTGATATTTACAACTGCATATAAGATGATGAGAAAAATTGTTATTGACCAATGGTCCTAAAAACAATGTTAGCATGTTTTTCTTTTTTAAGCTTTAATTTTTCTAAATAAATGCTAGCATTTTTTTTCTTTTTTAAGCTTTAATTTTTCTAATACTAAAAACAATGGTACTGACAAAAAGAAATTTAAAAAAGTCAGTACTGACCAACAATATGAAGTTATGATATGGAAAAAGATAATTGGAGAGTCAGTATTGACCAATGATGTGAAAAAAATTATGATTTTGACTTGCTGTTATTGGCAATTACTGAAAAGAGTTTGTGACACTGTAAATGTTGGGAGTTAATGCATATGCTGAGAATTTTAGATCTAAGTGGTGCTCTCAACCAGCAGAGGAAACATTTTCAACTCGAGCGATTCTCTTCTTTAAATAGACTATAGCCTTTGGGAGTATAATTACCCATAAAGCATTATAATTTATCCTGACAAAATGGCTATGATACACAGGGCCTGAAAGTATATTTTTCTCCACTAATCTCTTTTCTTTACAGAGATCAGCAGTCAATGACGGATTTGAAGCTTCTCCTCCCCAGATGCCTAAGATAGGAGCTCACATATGACAATGCCTGTTCCAAAGACAGAAAAATTTGGGTAAAGGAAGAAGACTTTGCCCAAGCCAGGCGTGTCTATCTGTCCTGTTGCAGAAGCACAGGAGTTATTAAAATTAATAAGAGAGAGTGGATTGTAGGCCCATATTTCATACAAGATATTTGCAGCCAGGTTCTCTGGTCATGCTTAATTTCCAAGGCAGCTGCAATCCTGCCAGACAAGCTAGCCACCTAACAAAGGCCAGGATGTATATCTCTCTCTCTCTTTTGTTCAAATGCAGATCACCTGGGGAGAGGTATTAAATCCAAGATGGTGACTTAAGTTGCAGGTGTTTCGGTAGTCCCGCATCTCCCAGAAAGAGAATATTAATGAGTTCCCACCTTGGTTTACCTGTGAGATAAAGGTGTTTGAATAATAAACACGGGTAGATATTCAGAAATGGATGAAGCCTGAGATGCCCTTCCGATATTGCTGTGTGAACTGTGTCTCATTATTTCCCATGCTTCCGTACCAGTCCAGTTAGGAAAAAATAGTTTCTATGTTGGGGCCATGGACCCCAACAGGTGTTCACAATGACTTTTTGGGGGATCTTGGTCTATGAAACCACATCAATCTGGAAGCATTCCACAGGTTCTCATCCTCTGTGGAAACAAAAGAACCTTTTTCCCAAAGCAACATATCCTTAGACCCATATTTTGAGGTCAAGACACCTTTAAGATATATATGTTGGTTTAGCTTAGCAGTCTGTACAATGAAATGTTTCTCTGTCCTTAGCTCCTTCACAGTCAAAAAATTTAAAGAAAACACAATAATATACATAATCCAGACTCTCTGCATATATTCCAGCTTTACATGGCTTATTTTTCTTACTCTATTACTTTTTAATATTTATTTTATTATCTTTACTCCTTTAATCTATGACTATTCTATTTTATATTACATTTGCTGTCTCTATACTCTTTTTCTTCTCTGTCCCAAGCCTATTAGCATTTTTTGAACACACTGTGTCTCGGTTAGAGGTCTTTTATATCTGAATCCATCCTATTGTGTACCTGAAATTCTTTTCTGTCCACCCATGGCATGGCTAGGACTAAGGCTGCTTTGCCTTTTGGCTCTGCCCAGTTGAACATGGTGGAGACATGTTTTGCTGCCTCTGTAAGCCACACACACTGCCCCAGTTCCAAGTATGCAGTGGGTCTATGTGGAGCCATTAAGCAGTTTGCAACATGCTGCTCACAGACCACATTTAAATGCTCCTTAGCTGGACCTCCTGAAAGAGGCAGAGCCATTTGTGCTGGCGAACAAGGAAGCAGCCATTTTGAAACTGCACTTTTTTTCTGCTGCTGAATCAGGAAGACATCTTTTAAAAAAGCAGCAGATGCCACCAGCAAGCAGAGCCCATTACAAAAAAAAATGTGGCTAAACTTTTTTTTTTTTTTTTTTTTTTNTTTTTTTTTTTTGTGTCTAGAATTCTTTTCCAAGCCCTCTCAGGTTTTGTGTGGATTTAGCTAGCACATGTTGGAGAGCCAATTTGTTGTAGGAGGCCACTTGTTTCTTCCTGGCTGCTTAGACCCAAAATAACCACACAAAAACTGTATTAATTAAATCACTGCTTGGCTTATTAGCTCTAGCTTCTTATTGGCTAGCTCTTACATCCTAAACTAGCCCATTTCCATTGATCTGTGTATCGCTGCATGGCTGTGGCTTACCAGATAAAGTTCCATCCAGCTTCTGTCTATGGTGGAGTTACATGGCTTCTCTCTGACTCTTTCTTTCTCCCAGCATTCAGTTTAGTTTTTCCCACCTAGCTAAGTTCTGCCTTGCTATAGGCCAAAGCAGTTTATTTATTCATTAACCAATAAAAGCAACACATAGACAGAAGGACCTCCCACACTACTGGGGTGTGGTTTCCATCCAAACATTCCAGACACTTTGGATATATGGACACCAGTTTTTGTCTGGCTGGTTACTGCAGGCATGGGGTGATGTGAAGGAGGGAAGAGTTGGGAGTTGGTGGGCTCACACTCAGCGGGAGGTGTGGTTAGAGAGACATTTGATTAACTGCCATTCTGGAGACTTCAGGCCTCTGTTCCTTGAGGCAGATGTTGGAGCCCGTGTGGGTCCAACACAGATTCCCTGACTAGACTGGAATGGAGTCACCAGGAATAATCAGACGCAGCTTACACGGTCATCATGGAAGGGCAAGATCTCTCTCCAAAGATCTCTCATTTATTCTCCAAACAACTTATATACCCTCCCATCAATAGAGCGGGAACACATTAGGCTGTTTCCTAGGCAACCAGGTGCCTGGGCTCAGGTCACATCCACATCTAGCAGTCAGGTAGGCCATGAATTAGCATCTCTATAAGACATCCTCCAAATTACAAAGGAAGGAAGCACCAAACATCCTGACCAGTTTCAGTCAACACCTCTCCTCAGGAGATCTACATTTCTAACAAGTACATCCTTGCTATTGTTAGGCAGAGACAGCTTGTCTGCAGAGGTATGTAATCAGCTCAGACTGGGCCTATGGCTTTTGTGCCATACAGAAATATAGGCCTACAGTCCACTCTCTCTTATTAATTTTAATAACCCCTGTGCTTCTGCAACAGGACAGATAAGTTGCGCCTGATTTAGGCAAAGTCCTCTTTATTTACCCAAATTTTCCCGTCATTGGAACAGGCATCTTTTATGCAAGCCCCTGTCTTAGGCATCTGGGGAGAAGAAGCTTCAAACCAGTCATTGACTGCCGACCTCTGTAAAGAGAAGAGATTAGTGGAGAGAGATATCCTTTCAGGCCCTGTGTATCAGCCATATCTTTTGTCAGGATGTATCATAATGCTTTATGAATAATTATGCCCCCAAAGACTATATTCTCCTATCTTAAAAGAGAGTAGAATCACCTGAGTTGAAGATGTTTCTTCCGCTGGTACAGAACCTCATTCAGAGTTTACTTTCTCAGCATATGTATCAACTCTCAACATTCATCGTCACAACCTCTCTTTCAGCCAACTGTCAATTGCAGCAATTTACAATCATGTTTTTTCACATTATCGGTCAATACCGATCTTTAAATTTCTCATACCGTAATTTCATATTTAGCCGGTCAAAACCAGCTCTCCAAATTTTCATAATCTTACGTTTAGTTGGTCATTACTATTATTCTTTTAAAAATGGCGGGTGGGGTGTGTAGACGAACACAGGATAGACAAGACACGCAGCTCCCACGTGGGTGCACTTTAATGGGGGGAGGGGGACACGATAAGGGATGGGTGTGTGAGACACACAAGGGTAAAGGGCAGTAGAGAGCAAGACCTCGTGGAAGCTCGCTTTTTAATGGGAAGCGCAAGGTTATCTGGGAGAAATGACCTGCACCCGAGCACGCCTGTGTGCGCAGGGAGCTATAGTTTCCAAAGGAACAACATTCCAACCTTTTGGTTTTATTAAAAAAAAATTGGGGGGGAGGTCTTAAGGGGTAGGGAATGGGGGCATAGCCCGGTCTCTCATGACTGCTTCCTGCTGACTTTGGGCATCGAGGGGTCCAGGGAGTGTCCGGTGTTCTGTTGGTCCGCTGGCATTCTGAGATGGCTGATTGAAGAAGTCACCTTCGTCCGTTTTTTTCTGAGTAGCTGGGTCATCGTTAAGATGCTGGAAGGCAAAAATCGCATTAGTGGAGAAAGAAATTAGGGAGAAGAGATCTGGAAGGTTTGGAAGATTAGAGGGGAAACTTTGGGGGTGGGGGAGGAGTTCTAGGAATGAAAGAAAGAAGAAGAAAAAA
>NW_026068121.1:1477620-1497018 GCF_014885135.2 Alexandromys fortis
GGGGGGGGGGGGGGGGGGGGGGGGGGGGGGGGGGGGGGGGGGGGGGGGGGGGGGGGGGGGGGGGGGGGGGGGGGGGGGGGGGGGGGGGGGGGGGGGGGGGCGGAGGCTTGTCCGCCGGGTCCATGGCCGTAGCCAGTGAGGAGGGTACCTGTCGGGAAGAAGGATCTTGTGGGGAAGACATCGCCAGAAACATGTGAGCAGGTGAACAATGAGTAGCTGTAGATGGGTCAGTCTTTAGAGCCATGTAAAAAAACGCCATGATATACATAATTTCCTTCCATTTTGCTGAGCGATGACAAAAATTAGCTAACTCACGTAAGACATCGGGGTCAAATGAGCCCAGAGAAGGCCAGCGGAGATCACCCTGTAATTTATAACGGGGCCAAGTCTTGGAGCAAAGACGAGCGAGTTTATTCATTTTAATGGAGGGAATGAGAGCGTGGGGCTTGAGAGATTCCAAGAGTTGACCGAGAGGGGAAGCAGGGGGTATAGTCTTGGAAGGCCTAGAACCCATGGCAAATTGTGGAGCTGACCGCCGGAGGCACACGGAGGTGCCAGGAGCGCGGCAGTCCTCGTTACAGGCATCCGAGTAAAGAGGAGGCCATGCTATGGGCGAGATTGACTCGAACCCGGCAACCGGCGGGAACCAAACCCGGCCGGGAGGAGGGCAATCACGCCGTTAGGGGCTGATCGTACAGCCGGAAAGGTGCCCACTCCATTAGCGAGCCCGACGTGAAGGCAGGAAGGAAGGAAGAAAAGGAGGAAGAAAGCCAGGGGCACCAAACCTTGGGGAGAGAATGGCTGAGAGCACCGAGCTCCCAGTGGCGTCCGAACCAAATTTAGCCAGGGGCGCAAGGCCGGGAGGAGAAGGGCAGGGAAGGGTTAGGCAACTCAACCCAGGACGCGCCAGAGAAAGTCGGTTGATCGTTCCCGAGGCGTACCAAGGAAAGAGAAGCCGGCGGGGTAAACTCACGAATTAGGCGGTGTCAGTCGGAGATGGCCGTGGTGAGCGGCTGGAGGTGGTTGTAGGTCTTGGTTCTGACTCTGTGTCCCGGCGTGAGGTTCCGGACTCCGGGAGGCACCAGAGGCCCGGAGTCCAGGCCTCGGGTGGAGAATCCGGCACGAAGAAGTCCCCGAGTCATTACGCACGGCACCAAAATATTATTCTTTTAAAAACGGCAGGTGGGGTGTGTAGACAAACACAGGATAGACGAGACATGTGCAAAAGGAGGAGACGAGACACGCGGCTCCCACGTGGGTGCACTTTAATGGGGGGAGGGGGACACGATAAGGGATGGGTGTGCAAGATACACAAGGGTAAAGGGCAAGAGAGAGCGAGACCTCGTGGAAGCTCACTTTTTAACGGGAAGCGCAAGGTTATCTGGGAGAAATGACCTGCACCCGAGCACGCCCGTGTGCGCAGGTATTCGTAATCCAGGAGGAGTCTGGGGGCTATAGTTTCCAAAGGAACAACAATTACCAACAATCATGACTTTTCCATATTATCGGTCAATACCGATCTTCCGATTTTTCATATCATTTTATATTTAGCTTGTCAAAACCAGCTCTCCAATTCTTCATAATCTCATATTTTGCCGGCCAATACCAGCTCTCCAATTCTTCATAATTTCGTATTTTTCTTTACCATAAATTCATATTCTTTTCGGTCATTACCAATGTATTTAGCACCATTGGTCATTACCAGATTTTTCCCATCACCTTATATACAGCTGTAAATATCAGGTCATTACCGTTAAGAGTATAATACCATTTGTTGTTATTAAATCTCTTTTTTAGTCTCTGTGTAGCTGTTAAACCCTTAGTCTGCCCCCTTGTTAAGTGAAGAGGGGTTTTAGTTATACTTTATTTTGTGTATTTTTTTCCCTGAGGGGAAAGCTTAGGTCTTAGCTTTTAGGTTTAATATTTTATTTAAAATGAGTTCTGTGTCCCATAAACCGAGAACACTCAAATGTTTAGCTTGTATCTTAGTTTTGAAGCAACAGATTTCACACCACAGCCAGCTGCATACACCGCAGTCAGCTCATCTCAGCAGGATTTCTTTGTTTGAAGTCTTCCTGTAGTGCTGCAAGTTGCAGGTCTGGATCAGGCTCCTCTCTTCCTTCTGCAGCGTGGTTGTCAGCTAAGCTGTGTTCAGGTCCGTTGTCCTTCTGCTGAGTGCATTGAATTAGTCACTCTGGAAGCCATCTAGCTTGATTTTCATCCTGTGAGAAAACACAGACATGCCCTTGACCCCATATTAGGATGGGATTGGGTCCCTTCCAAATCCCATTGCAAGGATCTTTCCATTTGGCTTTAGCAAATGTAGTTTTTGTACCGTTATGCCACAATCTGTTGGCGGCTGATCGCTCATGGACATCTGTATTTAGAAAGTTTAGCATAAACAATGCATGATTTAAGGCATTGTGTGGCGTCTGAGGATACAACTCCCCGTCTTTATTTTTTGGAGTTGTGTTTTTTAGGAGCTATGTATATGCTCCATAATTTTTTGTCCTTGAGGATTATAAGGAATATCAGTCTTGTGAACAATATTTTATCGAGTATAAAATCTTTGAAAAGCTTTGTTAACATATCTGGATCCATTGTTCGTCTTTATTGCCTTTGGGGTTCCCATGTATGAAAAGCATTTTAAGTAATGAGTTATTACATGTTTGGCAGCTTTTTTAGTTTGTATTGTGGTCATTATGAATCCTGAGTAGGTATCAACTGTCACATGCATATATCTCAATTTTTTAAACTCAGTAATGTGAGTTACATCCATTTGCCATATATGGTTAGGAAGCAGTTGTTGCGGGAGGTCCTTCCGCCCCTCCAACCAATAGCCGCTGAGATACCAGCCCATTGGATTGTGGTTTCTCTCCCTTTAAAAAAACGGCTACTTCCTCTGCTCGCTCTCTTCACTTCCTGCTCCACCAGCGACTAGACTCCCTTCCTGGTTGCGCAGAGGGCTGTTGTCTGGGACGGTGATCTGTAAGTTTTTTCCTCTTTAAATAAATACCACCCTATTAATCATAATTCCAAACTGGTGTAGCATTGTTCATGACTTACGCCTTCAAGCAGTCCTCGGGGATTTATCCCCAAATGAGGCATAGGTAGATATTGTGGGCATCTTTTATGTTGTTTAACAATTTGTCGAGCAGCTTCTCTGGTCAACTTAAATTGTTTTCTTAGATGTGAGCTGTTTTGATGATGCAAAGCATGTGACTGCTGTGCAAGTTCAACCTGAGATATAGCAATTATTTTTGTAAGTTTGTCAGCTAGAGCATTATCTTTAGCTAATGGACCAGGAAGACTTGAATGTATTTTGATATGCCCCAGAAAACATGGTAACTCTTTACATTGTATGGCTTTTTGAATCTGTTGAAACAATATTTTAACTTGTTTATTGTTAGTATTTATATATGACACTGTTTTTAAGATTTTTTAAAGCTTTATAAATATACCGGCTATCAATATATAAATTAAAAGCCTTATTATCAAAATTTTTAAACATCAGAGCTACAGTCCATAGTTTAATTATTTGAGCTGAAGTTGGTTGTGTCTGTACCACGTGTCCTTTGCCATTGACAACATAAGCAGCTCTTCCATTAGATGAGCCATCAGTGAAAATCAACAAAGCATCCTTTAAGGGATTTTTTGCTATTATTTTAGGAAAAATGAATGAATGCTGTTGTGTAAACTGCAGTAACTTGTCAGCTGAGAAAAGATTATTAATCAGACCTTGAAATTGAGCAAACGCAATTGTCCATGAGTCACTATTTTGAAATAACCACTCAATTTGTTGCTTAGTGTAATGAACATTGATTACAGCTGGTTCTTTGTTAAAATATTTTTTAGATTTTATTTTGCTCTTTTGTGTTAAGTATGTTACTGCTTTAAAATAAGGATTTAATATTTTTGCTGGTGATACAGGCAGATGCACCCATAAAAGTGGTCCGTTTTGCCATAAGACTGCTGTAGGAGTCAGCCTTATAGGTAAAATACATGCTTGCCATGTCTGGCTGTAATCAATATAGCATACCTGTTGTTTTTGTATAGCCTGCTCTATCTGTGAGAGTGTCTGTCTGGCAGCTTCTGAAAGCTGCCTGCTAGAATTTGGATCACTGTCTCCTTTAAGTATTTTATTTAAAGGCTCAAGGTCTCCTGTAGAAAATCTTAAATAAGGTCTTAGCCATTGTATATTTTCTAATAGCCTTTGAAAGTCATTAAGAGTCTTTAAGTCATCCTTCCTGATTTCTATCTTTTGAGGCTTAATTTCTTTGGGGTATAACATATGACCTAGATATTGAAAAGGTGGGTGTCTCTGTACTTTCTTAGGAGTGATAACCAAACCTGTATGGCTTAGACATTGTTGTAACAATCCATATGTCTCTAGTAAAGTATCTTTATTTCTATGAGCCAGCAAGATGTTGTCCGTGTAATGAATTGTGTAAACCTGTGGAAATTGATTTCTAACCTCCTGTATAGCTTGGGCTATGAATTTTTGGCATAAAGTAGCATTATTTAACATCCCCTGGGGCAAGACATTCCATTGATCCCTCCTCATTGGCTCTTTGAAATTAACTGAAGGAATGCTAAAAGCAAACCTTTGACAGTCTTGTGGCACTAATGGAATTGTATAAAAACAATCTTTCAAGTCTAAGATAATCTTATGCGTGTCTTTTGGAATGGCTGCCAGGGACAGCAACCCTGGTTGCAATGTTCCTATTGGCTGTATGGGTGCATTAACCTCTCTTAAATCCTGAATTAATCTCCATTTTTTCGATTTTTTTAATAATAAAAATTGGAGAGTTTCATGGAGAATTAGGTGGTGAAATATGTCCATTATCCAGCTGTTCCTGCATTAACTGTTGGGCAGCTTGTAATTTTTTTTTGTGCTAGAGGCCATTGACTTACCCATATAAGGTTCATCACTTTTTTATATTATCGGGTCTGCATGGAGTGTAGGTCTTTTAGTGACCTCTCCTAAAAATACCCTAATCCTGCTCTAGAAGGTCTATTGTCTGATATGACAGAATCCACCTTTTCCTTATTATTCTTGTCTAGGCCTTGATTAGGTAATAATTCTTGTTGAAACATCTGATTAGTAACAGCCGTGCTGGGAGAATATAAATATATTTCCATTTTGGACATATTTTTTTTGCCCAATAAGTTCACAGGTAAATGAGGAATAATATACAGCTTAAAAGTTCCTTCATGTCCTTCCTCATCTTTTTAATGCAGTTCATTGTTACTCTGTTTAGGATTTTTAGTCTGACCAATTCCTTGTAACTGGGTAATAGTCTCCGTTTTTGGCCATTTAGAAGGCCGTTGACTGGCGGTTATGATGGAAGTATCCGCGCCAGTATCCAGGAGGCCAGAAAATCTTTTTCCATCTTTAAACAAAGTGAGTTCTGGTCTCTGAGGACCTATAGTCTGTACCCAAAATGCATCAGACAAACCAAATTAGTCTTTCCTTTTTTTTTAAGACCTCAACATAAAACCAACAATACTTAATCTCATAGAAGAAAAATTTAGAATTAACACATCCTCAGTGGCATACATATTGAGCGAAACAATTAATCAGATCCCTTGAATTGAGAAGCTTTTGTATAGCAAAGGACATAGTCAACAAGACATAATTGCATATACAATTGGAAAACATCTTTAATCATTAATCCATTTTAAAAATATATACAGGACTAAGGAAATTAGTCACCAAAAGAACAATTAATCCATTAAAAATATATGTAACAGACCTAAACTGAAAACTCTTAATAGATGAACTTAAAATGACTGAAAACATTTAAAAATTGCTCAAATATAACATCCTTAACCATTGGAGAAATGTGAATCAAAACAACTCTGAGACTCCATCTTATCTCTGTAACATGACCAAGATTAAAATATTGCTCACAACTTATGTTTAAGAGAAACTCCTCCATTGTTGATGAATTCTCAGAAAATTAGGCAACAAACTACTTTAAAACTCAGCTATACCTCTTTGGGGCCTATAAAGAAAAGATGCTCAACCATGCCACAAGGACATGCGCTCAACCATGTTCACAGCAGAATTACTTTATCATACACAGAACCCAAATGTATCTCTTCTACACACATCATAAATGAGATAGCCATAAATACCATAAATACAAATATATATATATTAAATATTTATTTATTTATTATGTATACAATATTCTGTCTGTGTGTATGCCAGAAGAGGGCACCAGATCTCATTACAGATGGTTGTGAGCCACCATGTGGTTGCTGGGAATTGAACTCAGGACCTTTGGAAAAGCAGGCAATGCCCTTAACAATTGAGCCATCTCTCCAGCCCAAATACAAATATTTTTGAGTAACTCTAATCACACAAATTGAAAAACCTGTTTAAGAACTTTAAATCCTTGAAGAAATTTAAGCCATCAGAAAATGCAAACTCTCCTATTCTCATGTAAAGACAGTGCCAACATAGCAAATTTGACAATGTTACTGAAAGCAATCTACAGATCTAATGCAAATGCCCATTAAACTTGTAACAAAATTCTTTAGACTTTGAAAAAACAATCCTCAACCTTCTGAGAAAAGACAAAAACTCAGGCTAGCCTGAACAATCTTAAAATCCTGTACAATCAAGGAACTTTTGAATGTATCACAATCTCTGACTTTAAACTTTATTGCAGAGCCACAGTACTGAAACGATCCATACCTTGGATACGAATTCATTTGCAGACTTTTGACAAAAAGGCAAAATTGTGAAATGGAAAACAAGCATTTTAACCTGTTTATCTTAGAGGCTACCTTAATGTAAACCTGGCTTTTTTCTTTCAGTTGAAGCTGTGCTGCATGGCAGGGGGTAGGACATAGGCTCACTTTGTTAGACTGTCTTTCTGAGCTCTGGCGGGAGAATTTTTAACTATCTTTTTTATTTTAACTTGTAAATCATAAAATTAGGAGAATTTTTGAATCCTCTCCTCTGTTCTATAGACTGTGTGAGGTTAAATTTGCTCTCTAAACTTATTCTAGCTTTTGCTTGCCTTTTACCTGCAGGTGGGTTAGATTAACTGGCAACTGTGAGCACGTGGCACCTCTATCTCAGCAGTAACTTGGCGATTCTTTGGACAAAGGTCATTTTTCCTTTACCTTTTTTACCCATTAGTAATCAATAAAAGTTGCAATTCTGCATCTTTTACATTTACAGATTCTCAATAACTCTACCATTGTTCTGCTCCATTCTAACTTAAGTTACCAACATATATACCCGAATATTTTTCCTTATCCCATATATATAACTTATTTACAAAATTTTTACACCCGATTTAAACTTGTCCCATTCTTCTACATTTCTTTTTCTATTCTACATCTTTAGTTTTGAGCGCTCACTACTCATGCATCCACCGATTTCTTTTCTCATGGGTTTTTTACGTCTGGTCTCCTCCATCTATTGTCCAGTTTCTCTTGGGGTTCAGCAGACAGCATTCATGTTGTCTTTAATCTTGGGGTTCAGTAGTGAGCACCATGTTGTCTTTAATCTTGGGGTTTAGTAATCAACCCCACGTTGGGTGCCATTATGTCAGAGCCCGTATGGGTCCAACACAGATTCCCTAACTAGACTGGAATGGAGTCACCAGGAATAATCAGACGCAGCTTACACGGTCATCATGGAAGGGCAAGATCTCTCTCCAAAGATCTCTCATTTATTCTCCAAACAACTTATATACCCTCCCATCAATAGAGCGGGAACACATTAGGCTGTTTCCTAGGCAACCAGGTGCCTGGGCTCAGGTCACATCCACATCTAGCAGTCAGGTAGGCCATGAATTAGCATCTCTATAAGACATCCTCCAAATTACAAAGGAAGGAAGCACCAAACATCCTGACCAGTTTCAGTCAATACCCCTCCTCAGGAGATCTACATTTCTAACAAGTACATTTATTTGCTTGCTATTGTTAGGCAGAGACAGCTTGTCTGCAGAGGTATGTAATCAGCTCAGACTGGGCCTATGGCTTTTGTGC
The DNA here is from genome assembly GCF_014885135.2 of Alexandromys fortis. Taxonomy (NCBI): domain Eukaryota; kingdom Metazoa; phylum Chordata; class Mammalia; order Rodentia; family Cricetidae; genus Alexandromys; species Alexandromys fortis. The sequence continues at coordinate 1,485,634 of NW_026068121.1, forward strand.
CATACAGAAATATAGGCCTACAGGCAGATGAGAAGGCAGGTGGCTAGCAGAAAAAATAGATTTTTATTATTGGTCATGGGAAGGGGTGATTAACAGCCAGAATGAAGTGACCTGGTTATGGAGAGGCAGGGGTGAATGAGTGAGGTGAGAACAGATGTGCCCTTTAAAACCAGATTTCAGTTGTTGGGTAAGTGCCCATTTGAGCCAGGAGAGGTGGCACCAATTGTGAAGTCCCAGGAGCGAGTGCAGGTGCTGGCGTTATCTGGAGGGCCCTCTGTAAGCTGGTCTTGGCCTAGACAGCAGGAGTGACCTGCTTGAAAATGGGTGGGTCAAGATAGGCTCCAGAGACGGTTATTTTCACCAGACCAGATTTCTTTCTTTTTTTTTAATATTTATTTATTTATTTATTTATTTATTATGTATACAATATTCTGTCTGTGTGTATGTCTGCAGGCCAGAAGAGGGCACCAGATCTCATTACAGATGGTTGTGAGCCACCATATGGTTGCTGGGAATTGAACTCAGGACCTTTGGAAGAGCAGGCAACGCTCTTAACCATTGAGCCATCTCTCCAGCCCCAGACCAGATTTCTTGATACAGCAGCAGAACTTTCCCCAGGAACTGCAGGTACCGGTAAGACAGCTAGAACAGATTTACATCTTGGTGTCATAGCAAAAGGCTATGGCTTTAGGTTAAAAGGCATGGGCAGTTTATTTATTGTTTATTTGTTTTGTTTTTTCAAGACAGGGTTTCTCTGTAGCTTTGGAGCCTGTCCTGGAACTTGCTCTGTAGACCAGGCTGGCCTTGAGCTTGTAGAGATCCACCTGTCTCTGCCTCCTGAGTGCTGGGATTAGATAAATGCCACCACTGCCTGGCAAGGCATGGACATTTTAGGAGAAAACTAAAGGAAATGGAAAACTCTGAACCTCTGAAGATACATCTGAAACCTGTTAGTTTTGGACTATGGAGCCTGTGAAAGAGGCACACCTGTCTGTATTTTTAGCAGGAAACTTAACAAATGAAGTAATGAGCTACCAGTACGTTAAGTCATCCAATGCTGTAGACAGGCCTGAGAGGGAGAAGAAAATGAGCGAAGTGAGACAACTTTTCCAGCTACCCAGGCGATTCCAAGCTTGGCTTTTATTATTTTATTTATTTATTTATTTATTAAAAATTTCCACCTCCTCCCATTTCCATCCCCCTTCCCCCTCCCCCTCGCTCTCCAGTCCAAAGAGCAGCCAGGTTCCCTGCCCTGTGGGAACTTCAAGGTCCTCCCCCCTCCACCCAGGTCTAGGAAGGTGAGTATCCAAACTGGCTAGGCTCCCACAAAGCCTGCCCATGCAGTAGGATCAAAACCCAGTGCCATTGTTCTTGGCTTCTCGGTCAGCCCTCATTGTCTGCCATGTTCAAAGAGTCTTGTTTGATCGCATGCTCGTTCAGTCCCAGTCCAGCTGGCCTTGGTGAGCTCCCATTAGATCAGTCCCACTGTCTCCATGGGTAGATGCACCCCTCGTGGTCCTGACTTCCTTACTCATGTTCTTCCTCCTTCTGCTCTTCATCTGGACCTTGGGAGCTCAGTCCAGTGCTCCAATGTGGGTCTCTGTCTCTATCTCCATCCATCGCCGCATGCAGGTTCTATGGTGATATGCAAGATATTCATCAGTGTAGCTATGGGATAAGGCCAGTTCAGGCACCCTCTCCTCTGCTGCCAAAGAACCTAGCTGGGGATGTCTCCTTGGACACCTGGGAACTCCCCTAGAGCCAAATCTCTTGCCAACCCTAAAATGGCTCCCTTAGTTAAGATATCTTCTTCCCTGCTCCCATATCCACCCTTCCTCTATCTCAACCATCCCATTCCCCCAAGCTCTTCCCAATCCTCCCCTTCTCCCTTCTCTCTCCCCATCTCCTCTTCCCCCCACTCCACCCCCACCCCCGTGCTCCCAACTTTTGCCTGGTGATCTTGTCTACTTCCAATATCCAGGAGGATAAATATATGTTTTTCTTTGGGTTCACCTTCTTATTTAACTTTAGAAACAGTACTTGCCTTTAGTTGCTAAACCCAGGAGGCCTGACAGATTTTCTTGTGGGGGTAGGGTTCAGTCTACCTGTCTTGGCAGGATGAGATGACTGATTCTCCAATGTACTATCGTCTAATTTAGGCAGAGTTCAGGCAGCTGATGAGGTAAAAGGCAGCTTTGCCATATCCAAAGGCAAGCCAACCATGCATCTTCTTGGAGGAGCTATAGGATGCTGCAGGAGAGGGCTTGACTATCATAAGAGGCTCTTTTGTTAAATGCCATACTCTCTGATCTGTAAGGGCCCTTGAGAATCAGGGTACCATTACCTGTCAGGTATATCTAAATTTGACTTGTAAGTTAAATTTAGACATATAGTTTACCCAGTCAGTTACAGCCTGCCAATGTGTGAAGGACTGGTCTCGACAAAAATATTTCTAACCAGGATAGGGGCATGGGAATTGAAGAAATATAAGTAAAGAATATGAAGACACTTAAAAATAATAAGACAGAAAACAGAAAGTATCAGGAGGGCATTCTCGTGACTGAAATCCTGAAATTTCACCTGTGTTTATTTTTCCACAGCTTTTATACCCAACATAAACAGGGTGTGGGGGGAGAAGGTAACAAAAGACGTTATTAATGTGATACAAGGATAATTCACACAGCTGATAAACACCTTTAGTAATGTGGCAGGATACAAGATCAACTCCAAAAAAATCAGTTGCCTTCCTATACACTAAGAATAAAGAAACAGAGAGGGAAATCAGAGAAGCATCACCTTTCACGATAGCCACAAAGAGCATAAAATATCTTGGGGTAACCCTGACCAAGGAAGTGAAAGATCTATTTGACAAGAACTTTAAGTCTTTGAAGAAAGAAATTGAAGAGGACACCAGAAAATGGAAGGATCTCCCCTGCTCTTGGATTGGGAGGATCAACATAGTAAAAATGGCAATTCTACCAAAAGCAATTTATATATTCAATGCAATCCCCATCAAACTCCCATCAAAATTCTTCACAGATCTGGAGAAGACAATAATCAACTTTATATGGAAAAACAAAAAACCCAGGATAGCCAAAACAATCTTATACAATAAAGGAACGTCTGGAGGCATTACCATCCCTGACTTCAAACTCTATTACAGAGCTACAGTATTGAAAACAGCTTGGTATTGGCATAAAAACAGAGAAGTCGACCAATGGAATCGAATAGAAGACCCTGACTTTAACCCACAAACATATGAACACCTGATTTTCGATAAAGGAGCTAAAAGTATACAATGGAAAAAAGAGAGCATCTTCAACAAATTGTGCTGGCAAAACTGGATGTCAATCTGTAGAAGAATGAAAATAGACCCATATCTATCACCATGCACAAAACTCAAGTCCAAGTGGGTGAAAGACCTCAATATCAGTCCAAACACACTGAACCTGATTGAAGAGAAAGTGGGAAGTACTCTACAACACGTGGGCACAGGAGACCACTTCCTACGTATAACCCCAGCAGCACAGACAGTAAGGGCCTCATTGAATAAATGGGACCTCCTGAGACTGAGAAGCTTCTGTAAAGCAAAGGACACTGTTGCTAAGACAGAAAGGCAACCCACTGACTGGGAGAAGATCTTCACCAACCCCACAACTGACAAAGGTCTGATCTCCAAAATATATAAAGAATTCAAGAAACTAGACCGTAAAAGGCTAATCAACCCAATTATAAAATGGGGCACTGAGCTGAACAGAGATCTCTCAACAGAAGAAGTTCAAATGGCCAAAGTCAATGGCTTTATCACTCTGAGACATCAAATCATTAGCATTCTGTTGTCTAGGTAGTGAAGGTGCTCTAGGTCACGTACACTGAAGGTGGCCCTTCCCTAGGTGATCTCATAGTTACAGCAGAAGGAGCAGAAGTACATCTGCATATCCTGACCAGCGGTCAGGATGGCACCGAGCTATCTTAATTTCAAAATAACCAAGCCATCACCTCCTGAGTTAGGACATGCAACTGCGCCTGTCAGTCTCCAAACTCTCTGACCATCAGACAAGGTGGAAATAGGCCTGCATTTTGGCCTCCACCCTGATGTCAGTAGAGGAGAGAATATTGGAAGAAATATTTCCGTAAGCCAAAGTATACTGAAGGCTGAGTGTCTCCTTGGCAGGGCCAGTGCACGTGGGTCCTCTTACCAAAGATGACTATACACGCATTTGTATTTTTTCAGAGATGTTGTAATCTGGAGTTACAAGTTTGACAAATTTAAAACAAGCACACACACACAGGTATAAAACAAGTATATGGTGGCCACATTATTTACACATACATATTAACAGATGAGCAAAACTTTTTTTCCCCAGGAAACTGTGCTAGTTGTCCAACTTAAAATTCCTGGAGGGGGCTGGAGAGATGGCTCAGTGGTTAAGAGCATTGCCTGCTCTTCCAAAGGTTCTGAGTTCAATTCCCAGCAACCACATGGTGGCTCACAACCATCTGTAATGAGGTCTGGTGCCCTCTTCTGGCTTGCAGACGTACACACAGGCAGAATATTGTATACATAATAAATGAATAAATATTTTTAAAAAATTCCTGCAGTAGGCTCACACTCCGCCACCGTTTACACTGCATGTCTTTTCACTGCTCTGTCTCCCCAGCCTTCACTGATCGCAAAGGAAGAAATGGCTGGACCCATCACTGACAACGGCTCTGGCTTGTGCAAAGCTGGCTTTGCTAACCGTGACACCTCCAGGGTCCCTGACACCAGGGCTTCATTGTGGGCATGGACCAGAAAGACTCCTATCCTATGTGGGTGATGAGACCCAGAGCCAGAGAGGTACCCTGGCCCTGAAGTACCCCATCGAGCATGGCATCGTCACCAGCTGGGACGACATGGAGAGGGTCTGGCATCACACCTTCTACAGTGAACTGCGTGTGCCCTCTGACCAAGGCCCCACTGAACCCCAGTGATGTGGGAGTGATTTCTTATTAATAAAGAAACTGCCTAGGCCCCTTGATAAGGCCCACCCTTAGGTGGGTGGAGAAAACAGAGGAGAATGCTGGGAGAAGGAGGCTTGGTGGAAGAGTCGCCATGATGCTCCCACTCCAGACAGACGCAGGTTAAGATCCTCTCTGGTAAGCCAGCTCATGGGCTACACAGAATATTAGAAATGGGTTAGAACAATATGTAAGAGCTAGCCAATAAGAAACTGGACCTAGCCGGGCCAGGCAGTGTTTGAAAGAATACAGTTTCCGTGTAATTATTTCTGGGTATAAACTAGCCATGCGGGCGGCCGGGTGCCGGGGACGCAGCCCTGCCGCTCCTATTTCAACAGATGGCGCCCAGACGTGATGGGCTAAATCCACTTAAAAACCTGAGAGGGCTTAAAAAGGAGAGAGAGAGAATTTAAGACAGCTTTTTGCTGTTTCTGGGTTGCGTGCCGCAAAGAAATTGTCCTGACTCGGCAGCAGGAAAAAACTGGCTGTTTTAAAATGCCGGCTTTCTGGGCTGTGCCGCCATTGTGATCTCTGTCTGGCTCCGGCGGGAGACAGAGCTTATGAATGGAGCATTTGGATTAAAGTGCTACGATTTGTTTGATGGCAACTAGACTGCTGTGTGCCTAAAAGGGGGACATTGTGTGCCGCAGCTCAGAGGCACAAGCAGCTCCGCCATGCTAATGGTGCAATGTGCAAGGATCAGAGGCACGAGCGGCTCCGCCATGTTGGACTGGGCGGGGCCAGCATACAGTACCTGTTTTTGACCTAGGAATGTCACAGCTTAGATTCTTAAGCGCTTAGTGATTTAAAGGCGCAAAACAAAGTGCTCCTGGATAGTAAAAAAGTTACAGATTCACAATAAAACAGATTCAGACACTGTTGGATAAATGTACGTAGGCTTGGGAAAGAGAAGAAAAAGAATATAAAGAATAAAGTTAATGTCTTAAAAAGAAAAAGGGTAAAGTCTTTAAAGAGACAGAGTACAGAAGTACAGATAGTTATAGATTAAGAGAAATAAAGAAAAATAAGCCACGTAAAAATGGAAAATTCACAGAGAGTCTGGATTATGTACATTGTGTTTTCTTTAAAATTTTTGACTGTGAAGGAGCTAAGTACAGAGAGACATTTCATTATATGGGCTGCCAAGCTAAACCAAAATGGATTTCATGAGGGTATTATGATTTCAGAATTTGGGTCTAAGGATATGATGCTTTGGAGAGGGTCTTCTTTTGTTTTTGCAGAGGATGAGACCCTGTGGATTGCATCTATTCCGATTTGGTATGATAGACCACGCCCTCCTGAAAGGTTGCTGTGAACACCCTCAAAAAATTGCTTCGCTCAATTGCCAACTGAGATGAAACTAGCACACAGGTTATATCATGAACGACCTAATTAACGACGCCCCTATTCAGCAGGAAGCAGTTTGGAGAGAAAAAACTACGCCCATGTTCCCAAATATTGTTTATAAATGTTCTTTTACATTTAAAGGGGGATATGATATAGATATGAATAATTTGCATTGGTATGGATTTTAAGGTCAATTTTGTTATATGTATATGTATTTTTGATCTTGATTAAGGTATTGTGATTGTGTAGTTCATTTAAAAATGTAATGTATAATTAGGAAATATAGGTTGTTAATGGATAATCATCGCTAATAGTTAAGCTTGTAGTCATGTTAATTAGATTTTCTAGATATATAGAGATATATTTCAGTTAGATAGGCATTCTTCATATCTTTCAAAGACTGCAGAATATGGCATTTAAAATATTTTAATAACTTAGGACTTTTCATGACAAGGAGACACGTCTGCTCCTGGCAGCACCAGCTACTTCAAGAGGAAGATGGGCATCGAAGAGGATCCTTATGGAGTTGGATAGTCATTTGGGCAAGAAACTGCTCTTGCCTGGACTGTTGCATAAACTGGACACAGAGAACCCTCAGAGAGAGGACTGCTGAACTTGCCTAAAGGTGAGATGGTCTTTCGGGGTTCCTGATTCATGAAAGAGTCTGCGAGACATTCTGCAGGACACAGCAGAAAATGACTGAACTGTCTTTGAAATTTCCTGCTTCATGGAAATGTCTCTGGATACCATGGGCCTGTAGGCCGAAGATGGATGCCCCAACGGTACAGAGGAACTTTGGGTGACTGTCCAGGCAGCGAGATGTCTCTGTCATTTCTAGAGTTTTCTTATTTCTTGTTTACTTAGATAATATTATATCCTTCTGGAGTCTTTGATGGAGTTGAAGAATGAATAGTTATAGTTTTCCTTAGTTATGATAAGAGATAAAATAGATATAAATATTGTAACTGTAATTCTTACTTGATAACTGTTTTGTTATATGTAATTTTACTATGCTAAAGTTAAAGCCTTTCTTTTTTGTTTAAACGGAAAAAGGGGAAATGATGTGGGAATGATTTCTTACTAATAAAGAAACTGCCTTGGCCCATTTTATTGGATAGAAAATTAGGTAGGCGGAGTATACAGAAGAGAATTCTGGGAGAAAGAAGGTTAGAGGAGGAGTCGCCATGATGCTCCCACTCCAGACAGATGCAGGTTAAGATCCTCTCTGGTAAGCCAGCTCATGGGCTACACAGAATATTAGAAATGGGTTAGAACAATATGTAAGAGCTAGCCAATAAGAAACTGGACCTAGCCGGGCCAGGCAGTGTTTGAAAGAATACAGTTTCCGTGTAATTATTTCTGGGTATAAGCTAGCCATGCGGGCGGCCGGGTGCCGGGGACGCAGCCCTGCCGCTCCTAATTCAACACCCCAGAGCTAAAAGAGAGAAGATGATGCAGAAAATGTTTGAAACCTTCAATACCCCAGCCATGTACGTGGCCATTCAGGCAGTGCTGTCCCTGTATGCATCTGGGCGCACCACTGGCATCGTCACAGACTCTGGTGATGGGGTCACACATACAGTGCCCATCTATGAGGGCTACGCCCTTCCTCACATCGTCTTGTGTCTGAGTCTGGCTGGCCAGGACCTGACAGACTACCTCATGACGATTCTGACTGAGCAGGGCTACAGCTTCACCACCACGGCTGAGCGGGAAATTGTGTGTGGTGTTAAGGAGAAGCTGTGCTATGTTGCTCTGGATTTTGAGCAAGAAATGACTAGTACTGCATCATATTCTTCCTTGAAGAAGAGCTATGAGCTGCCCGATGGGCAGGTGATCACCATTGGCAATGAGGGATTTCAGTGTCCAGCCTTCCTTCTTGGGCATGGAGTCCTGTGGCATCCATGAGACCACCTTCAACTCCATCACAAAGTGTGATGTGGACATCCGCAAGGGCCTGTATGCCAACACAGTGTTGTCTGGTGGTACCACCATGTATCCAGGCATTGTTGACAGGATGCAGGAGATCACAGCCCTATCACCCAGCACAATGAAGATTAAGACCATTGCTCCCCGTGAGTGCAAGTACTCAGTCTGGATTGGCGGCTCCATTCTGGCCTCACTGTCCACCTCCAGCAGATGTGGATCAGCAAGCAGGAGTATGACGAGTCGGGCCCCTCCATCGTCCACTGCAAACATTTCTAGATGGACTGAGCAGGTGCCAGTCATGAGCTGATTCTGAAGTATCAATTTTTCCAGGCAAATGTACACACATCATGCTAGCCTCATTAAGCTGGAATAAGCCTTTGAAGAGAAATTTGTCCTTGAAGCTTGTATCCAATATCAGCACGGGATAGTAGAACTTGTTGCTGATTTTCAACCTTGTATTCAAGTTAACTGCTCCCTTGGTATATGTTTAATGCTTTGTGCTTCTCTGGATTTAGTCCTTAGTCATATGGCTTGGTCACTTGGTGGCTGGGGAGAGCATGCTGTGGAAGAGAATCCCCAGCCTGGTGGATCTGTGTGAGCACCGTGCAGTGATCTGGGCTGACTTCCAGGATTTCTTGAGGCTGGCAAGGGTTCCTGAACCAGTTACCACTTCTTGCCAGTCTGACAGATGGGAAAGTCCCAGCCTTAGGGCCCAGTTTCTGTTCTGGTGTTTTCCCTCCTGACTGCTGTGGGTTGTTACTTGCCTTGAGTTGGGTATGTTCGCATTGACACCTGCAAATGTATTCATTCTTTCAATTTATGTAAGGTTTTTTTGTACTCAATTTAAGAAATGACAGATTTTGGCTTCCTACTGTTGAGAACATTGGGCCCCAGAAACATGTCACTGTGTAAAGAAAAACAAAAGTGCTGCAGGGAAAAAAAAAAGACCGGTGCTGTGAGACACTGGCCACTGAGGGGAGGACGGGAACGCCAGTACCGTGGGCATATGGGGCGTTTGTTTACTTGTCCCTTTGTTGGCAAAATCTTTAGGCGTTAAGAACGTATGGTGTCAGATAGCCCCAACTAAAAAGATTTTATAAAAGGCAGCCCAAGGGCATTTGGGGATCAGGTCTTGAATTGTAGGTGTCCATATCTCAAGTCCACGCCAGGACGTGAAGCCCAGTGCAATACACCCAGTGTGGGGAGGCTTTGGGTCAAAAATAACAGAGGGGTGTGGGGAAGTCCCTTGAGCAGAGCATCATCTGAAAAAGGGGTCCCACGAGACAAGGCAGGTTGTTGTCCTGTTAACAAGTCGGGAGCCTGGCATGGCCACATCTCTGGCAGGACACTCCGAACATTGCAGGAGGCCCTGGGTCTCTGAGGCAGCGACTTGGAAAGAACACCCAGTAGAAGCCAATCTTAGCCTGGTGGAGAGCGGGTGCTGGGGAGAAGGGTGTTTCCCACCACGTGGCCCTGGCCCGGTGAGGAAAACAGCTCCTCCATGGACCTCCAGATGAAAAGCTTCTCTGCTGACACAATAAACAGAATCAGACCCAATCAAACCAAATTAGAAAAAGCCCAGAGACGAGGTGGAAAGGAAGACCCGAAAACTACGTGTTTGTTCTCTAGGGGGGCAGTTTAAATACCCTGTGGGAGTGGTCCCGAGCATCTCTGGGGAGGGGTCATCGTCTGGCAGGCCTTCTGGGGGGCGGAGTCCAGATTGAGGCAACTTCCAGGAGAGGGGGCTTGGGGTGGAACTTCTACTTGAATAAATAAGATCCCGGAGAGCTGGATTCCGAGGTTCTTCAACTGTGCGCCAAGGTGCAGAGGCAGGAGGGTGATGAGCTGAGAGAGCAGGCAGCAATCAAGTAGAAAATTGAAAATGGGTCAGATCAGACTGGTTTGTGGATGTTGGCCCCAAACCTTCTCATAAAAGCAATAGAGGACCTGGGGAGGTAGGCAGGTCAGTCAATAAAGTCTTCCTTCCTTCCTTCCTTCCTTCCTTCCTTCCTTCCTTCCTTCCTTCCTTCCTTCTTTCTTTCTTTCTTTCTTTCTTTCTTTCTTTTTTCGAGACAGGGTTTCTCTGTGTAACAGCTCTGTAGACCAGGTTGGCCTCGAACTCCCAGAGATCTGTCTGCCTCTTCCTCCTGAGTGCTGAGATTAAAGGTGTGTACCACCACCGCCCGGCATCAGTAAAGTGTTTCTTGAAAGTGCAAGGAACCCTAGAACTCATTTAAAAATCCCGAGTGCAGAGCCGGAGAGATGGTTCAGAGTGCCTGCCACTGTTACAGAGGATCTCAGTTTGGTTCCAAGCACTCACTCCAGGTGGCTCATGAATGCCTGTGACTCCAGCTCCAGGGCACTCTCACGCCCTCCTTTGGCCTCTGCTGGCATTGCGCACATATTCCCCACTCCACATCCACATAGTTAAAGTAGTTCTTAAAGAACGTTGAGCGTGGAGGTGCACACATGTAATTAGCCTGTCTGAATGGGTAATTCTAAAGACACATGGGTGCTCCCTGCTGGGTACCAAAGTACTGAGGTACTCAGAAAACTCAGAATCACCCTAGGAATCCCCAGGGGTGGAGCTTACCTTCTGGAGCTTCCTGGCATCCAGTTTTGAAGTGCTGGGCAGAAAACTCCATTCCAAGCTCAGCTCCCCTGGGAGTGGCCTCAGTCCAAACTCCACCTCCAAGAAAGCCCGCCAAATAGTGGCACCCCCCCCAGGGTCAAGACCACTCCCACAGGCTATTTAAACTGACCCCCCCATAACAAACACGTGGTCTCCCCTTCTCTTGGGCGGTCAGTTTTGGCTTTTCTCCCATTCACTCTGTTTTTTCCTGGGACCACCCGAGAGCACAGGCACCCAATTAAACCTGGGCATCTTTTAATTTGCTTTGATTTGGTCTGATTGGGATTATTTGTGTCAGCAGAGAGGTTTGTTTGCAAGAAAATACTTGGCCGGGCAGTGGTGGCGCACGCCTTTAATCCCAGCACTCGGGAGGCAGAGGCAGGCGGATCTCTGTGAGTTCGAGACCAGCCTGGTCTACAGAGCTAGTTCCAGGACAGGCTCCAAAGCCACAGAGAAACCCTGTCTCGAAAAACCAA
>NW_026068121.1:1497037-1533031 GCF_014885135.2 Alexandromys fortis
AAAAAAAAAAAAAAGAAAATACTTAGCATTTGGAGGTTCCTTGCCTGAGACCCTTGGAGCTTGGAGCTGAGACAGTGACAGGCAGCACCAATGTGGTGGTCGACTCCTTCCTCAGCATTTCTAACCATTTAAAAAAATTTAGTTATTTTATGTAAATGAGTGTTGTCTGTGTGTATCTATGTACACGGTTTGTGCCTGGTGCCCACAGAGGCCAGAACAAGATGCCAGGTTCTTCAGAATTGTAGTTACTGGTGGCTGTGAGCCACTGTGTGGGTGCTGGGGACTGAACTCAGTTCTCTGAAAGAGGAGCTGGCGCTCTAACCATGAAGTGGCTTCTCCAGTTCTCCTCTTATGTGTCTCCTGCCTTGTTGCCGCCTTGGGTGGATCACTAGTCTAGGGGTTGTAACCCACCCTGTAGCTAGTTATTCCAGGGTCACGGAGGGGCACTACCTGGAAGGGAACGAGCTAGGACAGAAGAATGAGGCCAAGCAGATTTGTCAAAGCCCCGTTTATTAGGATCATGGTTGTTGTTTATATAGGCCCTGAATGAGGACTTTGGGGGGCAGGGAAACTGGATTCTTGCCGCATGTTCCAGGTCACGTGGTTCAGGTTCGTCACGTAGGCCAAGAGGTTACATTCAGACAGGTAGGCCAAGAAGTCATGAGTTGCCACACCTGATTCCCTGGATAGCTGGAATGTGAGGCGTGTTCTGCTAACAGATAACAGTTAATTGGGTGTGGGGCAGGTTCTGTCAATAGAACATAATTATGGGTGTGAGGTTCCCTGCAGACTCCCCAGGGTGATGGTTCCTGTAATGATTTTTAGGGGGGAAATGGCTTGTGACACTGCCTTCTCTTTAAACCTTGCTGCTGTGATAGGCTCACCCAAGAAGAATTTGGCAGCAGTGGGGGTCATGGGTGTCTGTAGCGAGTCTTTCTCTGTCTGGCCAGTCAGTTCCCAAATAACCACTTGGAGACTTACTATTAATTGTGAAAGCTTGGCCAATAGCTTAGGCTTGTTTCTAATTAGCTCTTACAACTTAAATTCCCCGGGTGGTGGTGGTGAACACCTTTAATCCCAGCACTCAGGAGGCAGAGGCAGGTGGATCTCTGTGAGTTCAAGGCCAGCCTGGTCTACAAGAGCTAGTTCCTGGACAGGCTCCAAAGCTACAGAAAAACCATGTCTTGAAAAACCTTAAAAAAATAACTTAAAAAAAAATAACTTAAATTCACCCATTTTTATTGATTTACGTATTGCCACGTGGCTCATGATGCTTTCTCTGCGTCTCCTTGTGACTCTGCCTTCTGCTTCCCAGCATTCTCCCTGCCCCCAAAATCCTGCCTAGCTTAGTGCATTTAGCACTTTATTAAACCAACCCCAGTGAGATGTTGGGAGCTGTTGGGGGCTGTGGACCCCCGGACCCTGAAAACAACTTGTTTTCCTCTGCTCTGAGCATGAGACCTGCAGCTGAAAGATCCCGAGAGCCAGGGTGTGGCTAAGAATCCTGATATAAGCTTCCCCTGAGCAAAATAAACTTGGCATTCTTGTATCAAGGATGACCCATGTCCATCTCTCTCTGTGTGCCTCTGTCTATGTGTTTTTAAGTCTCCAGCTTAGCTCTTGGCTCATGTACTGACCTTACAGGCATGGGACAGGTGTAATACCATGTAGGGTGTAGTACCATATAGATTGTAATACAGGGACCTTTTGGGTTTTTACATAAAGGATTATTCTACAACAGGTATCTTTGCCCCTTTTCCCAGGGTGACCACATAGAATTAGTTTTCTCCTTTTCACTACTAATTTGTCTATTTATTTATTTGAGACAGTCTCTTACTATGTAGCTCAAGCTGTCTGGACCTGGATTTTTTAGAGCAGGTGGACCCAGAGCTTGCAGAGATCTGCCTGCCTTCACCTCCCTGGGGATTAAAGGTTGTGCCACCACCACCCAGCTAATTTGGCTATTTTAATAGACTTGTTAAAGTGCGTAGCTGAACCTGGGTTATTGGGACACAGGTTGTGACCCCTAAGACCAGTAGTAAATTTATAATCCCAGTACTGGGGAGGTAGAGACAGGAGGGGCCCTGGCAGCCTAGTTAAGCCTAAGCAATGAGTTCCAGACCTGTAGGAGACCCTGTCTCAGAAATGAAAGGGAAATGGGGCCGGTCATGGCACCTGAGGTTTGTTTACCTCTGGTCTCCATATGCACATGTGCATCTGCACACATGTGTGCACTCAGCAGAACACACATGCATAGAGTGATGGCATGCCAAACCGATCAGAAGTCATGTTAGCTTGTTGGAGGACTGCCTGGGTTACAGGGTGGGTTTGAAAGGGGTAAACAGGAATAGAGACAGAGACTCACAGAAGAGGAATGTTCTAGAAGAGGGACAGGTGGATGGATAGGTTGCCTGATGTGATGATGGAGAGGAAATGAATGGATAACAAGAGAACTAGTTCCCCCTTCCTCCTCCCCACAGGGTTTCTCTGTGTATCCCTGGCTGTCCTGGACCTCACTCTGTAGACCAGGCTGGCCCCTAACTCAGAGCTCCAGTCCTGCCAGGGATATATAGGAGATCTTGTCTCAAAAAAACAAGGGCAGAGTGCTTAGGCTCTGGGTTCCACCCCCTATGCTGGCAAAGAGTGAGGGCATCAGGGAGTTGGAAGAAAATGAGAAGTCATGGGCTGGGGTGTCCGGTACAAGGAGAAACGAGAATGCCAACCAGATTTTGAGTCACGAGGCCTGTGGTGGTTTCCTGAGGGTTCTCTCTGGCATGAATGGATGTGGTGGCATGATAGCAACTCCCAACACTGGTAGCACCTAAGGAATTGGAGAGATCCTGCACACAGCTCTTTGGTTTTAGTCATCTTTTGTGGTGGTAGGGGTTGGACCCAGGGCCTCCTGCATGATAGCATGGCAGATAAGTACTGGAGTGCTGGCCACGCCCTCTCACTGTGGGAGGGATTCTAGGCAGGGCTCCACCCTGACCACGCCCCCAGCCCCTCACTGGGGGATTCTAGGCGGGACTCCACCCTGACCACGCCCCCAGCCCCTCACTGGGGGATTCTAGGCGGGGCTTCACCCGGACCACGCCCCCAGCCCCTCACTGGGGGATTCTAGGCTGGGTTCCACACTGACCACACCCCCAGCCCTTCCCCTGGGGGGGGGAATTCTAGGTGGGTGCTGTACAGCTAATTCATGTCATCGGGTCTTCTTTTCTAATTTAATTTTTATTTTGAAATAGTGTCTTACTAAGTTGCCCAGACTAGTCTTGAACTTTTCATCCTCCTGCGTTATCCTTCTGAGTGGCTGGGATGACCTGGCTCCGACATGGCTCTCTTAAAGGTGCCCTGAGAGGTCTTTTATGTGGAGAGACCTCCTTGTTGCAGTGAGGCTTGGTCTAGCTGCTGGGGGTGAGAGCAATGACACCAAGGGCACAAGCATGACTTCCTCCTTTGCTTGTTGACACCAACCCGTGACAAATCCAAACAGGCTCTGACTTCTGCTTCGTCGGAATCATTGATGGGTTTGTTATTTGTATCTTCCCGCCTATGACCGCAGAGGTCAACAGACAGGAAGCAAAAGGTGCCTCCTGGGTCCCAGGGGCCGTTTGAGTGCTCACTTCTCATGGGTCGTATCTTGGGCTTGATGTTATGGGGTCTCTGCCACTCAAGCTTATGCATAGTTCTTGAGGAGCCAGAGGAGAGGTCAGGGAGACGGCTCGGGGGTAAAGGGCTCAAGGACCCGAATGTGTATCCCTGGAATAAAAGCTGGGGGCAGTGTTGTGAGTCTGTCACCCCTGAGCTGGGGAGGTGGAGATCTGGGACTCAATGGCACCAGGCTAGCAATAGTCAGGCTCCTGGTTCACACAGGCCCAGTCTCAAAATAGAAAGCTAGGCAGGCTGCCAAGCCCTTCATCACAGCCCTAGGGAGGCAGAGGCAGAGGCAGGCAGATCTCTGTGAGTTTGATGCCAGCCTGGTCTACAGAGTAAGTTCCAGGACAGGCTCCAAAGCTACAGAGAAACTCTGTCTTTTTTTTTTTTAAATATTTATTTATTATGTATACAATATTCTGTCTGTGTGTATTCCTGCAGGCCAGAAGGGGGCATCAGATCTCATTACAGATGGTTGTAAGCCACCATCACCATGTGGTTGCTGGGAATTGAACTCAGGACCTTTGGAAGAGCAGGCAATGCTCTTAACCACTGAGCCATCTCTCCAGCCCCCGAGAAACTCTGTCTTAAAAAACCAAAACCAACCAACCAAACGACCAAACAAAAAAGGGAGCCTATGTTTTGAAAACATGTGTCAATAATCATTCTTTTGTTTCTTTTTCAAGCAGGGTCTTGTGTAGCCCAGGCTGGCCTCTAACTTGCTTGGTTAACTTGTTGAAGATAACCTGCAGCCAAGGTTGATCTGGAAGTGACTCCTGACCCCCCCTCCTCCCATCTTGGATGATAGGGGTGCACCACTGTGTCTGGTTTATGAGGTGCTGGGGAGGAAACTGGGAGCAGGGGCTTGAGCATGCTGCGTGAGCACTCTGTCTACTGACTGTCATCTACAGCTCCAGAGGCAAATGATGTTTCACTGTGCAGATGGGCAATGGCCCACTTTCCCTCCCCTGAGGATGGACTCTGGTCGTCCCCAGGTCTTGCCTGTGAATGAACGCTATAACCGTCTCTCATGAGTGTCTCTCTAAACAATGTCCATTTCCCCCAAGGCCAGGAGGTTGTTGGTGTTTTCTGAGACAGGGTTTCTCTGTGTAACAGAACTCGCTCTGTAGACCAGGCTGGCCTTGAACTCACAGAGATCTGCCCTCCTGGGATTAAAGGTGTGTGCCACCTCAGCCCGAATGAAGTTTTGGTTTTTGACATCTTTTTGTAACTCAGACTTGCCTCAAGCTTGAAGCAATCCTCTTGCCTCAGCCTCCCAAATATTGAGGAAGTGAAATAATTACTCAGTATTCATACACATGTAATTTTCTAAGATTAAAACAGTGATTTTTCCCTTTCTTTTTGCTTTTACAAACTGCGATTTATTTTAATTTTAACTTTTTATTTTTTATCTTTTTGGGTCAAGACAGGGTTTCTTTGTAGTCTGTCCTGAATTCATTCTGTAGACCAGACTGGCCTCACAGAGGCCTCCCAAGTGCTGGGATTAAAGGTGGATGCCACCACTGTCCAATTTAGGCCTAGAGAAAGGGCTCAGTGTTAAATCACTGGTTGCTCTTGCTGAGGACCCAAGTTTGGGTCCCAGCACCCATTCTTGGCTCAGAGTGGCCTATAACTCCAGCTCCAGGGTATCCAATGCCCTCTTCTGGCCCCCGTGAGTACTGCACCCACAAATGCACGTACCCCCACATAGATAAACATATACACATGAAAGAAAGTAATGTGAATCTTAAAAAATGAATCAGAAGCTAAAACACGGCACAGCATTTGTGACTCACAAAGCCTCAGTTGCTGCCGTTATTACACAATGACACAGTGAACCTGTATATTTTGTTATTAAAGTTTTTATTGTGATAAAATCCATGCAGAGTGACATTTCCCATGTTTTCTCATTGGAACATGGCAGGCACCTATTCCGGTTCCTGGCTTCAACTTTTCTCATCACAATCATATTTTCGCTTGAGTATTTGAGACAGGGACTCATGCATGCCAGGCTTGTCTCCAAACCCTCCATCCTCCTGCCTCAGCATCACCAGGGCTACCTGAATCACTTACAGATTTTAAGTGATGTGTTTCTTTATTGGGTGTGTTCATGTGGAGGTCGGAGGACAACTTTTACAAGCTGCTTCTCTCCTCTATCATGTGGGTCCCAGGGATCAAACTCAGGTTGTCAACCTTGGCTGCAAGCACCTTTCCCAGCTAAGCTTTCTCACTGGCCCTTCATTGATACTTTTGATAGTGTTCAGAGTGAGTTTGTGAGTGCATGCGAGGGAAAGTGTGTGTGAGAGTGCATGTGAGTGTGCATGAGTGTGTGTGAGTACATGTGAGGGGGAAAGTGTGTGCGAGCGTGAGTGTATGAATGCATACACACACCTACCACCGCCACTTCCAAGTAAATAGTACAGGTATTAAAAAAGCACAGGTAATTTACAAAGCTGGGTGTGGTGCCTGGTGTCTACAATCCCAGTCCCAGGAGACACAGACCTAGCTTGTCAGCCTGGAATAAATGGTGACCTCGGGTTTCAGAGAGTTTGTCTCAAAAGCTGAAGTGGGGCTGGGACCTCAGCTGGCCCAGCATGTGTGGGTCCCTCAGTTCAGCTCTCAGCACCGAACACACAAAAAGAAAAGAGAAATAAAAAAATAAGGCGGAGAATTGATTGAGAAAGATGCCTGTGTTGACTCTGGGGGCCACAGGCACATACACACATGTGCATACACTTCTGGGGACACACACACACACACAATAAAATTCTCAGGGAAGTGTATTCCCCACCCTCTTTCTTCCAACCATAGTCTCATTACGTAGTCTAGGTTGACCTCAAATTGATGATCCTGCTGCCTCAGCCTCCTGAGTGCTGGGATGGCAGCCATGTTCCACCATGACTCCACCAAGACTCATGATCTCCAGTATTTTGAGCATCCCCCACTCTCTGCACACACAGTCCATAGACCTCAATTTGAACCCTGCCTTACCACTGTCAGCAGCCACAAATAGGCCTTTAATTCTATTTATTTATTTAAGCAGTCTCACCGTGTAGCCTTGGCTGGCCTGGAACTTTCTATGTAGACCAAGTTGGCTTTGAACTCAGAGATCCTCCTGTCTCAGCTTCTTGAATGCTGGGATTAAAGCTGGACACCATCATGATGCTAGTATGGGCCAGTTTTATTTTTTATAATATGAAAATACCCCCCCCCCAAACTTACAATATGTTCATTAGTGTTTTGTGGGACTTTGGACATTGTCAAATCACATTTGAACATGTAGAGTCTTCTGGGGACAGAAGACACTGGCTGGAGCTTTTCACCAATACTCATAACAGTAGCAAAGATACAGTTATGAAGTAACAATGAAAATAATTTTATGGTTGGGGGGGTCACCATACCATGAGGAACTGTATTAAGGGTCTCAGTGTCAGGAGGGTTGAGAACCACTACTCTGGGGAGTGCTCTCTGTCTCTCTCACCTGTCCCCCTTGCCTGAAGTCCAGTTTATATTTACATACTATTTATACTGCAACCCAGCAGCTTGTGAGAATCCTCCAGAAAGCTGGCTATGGTGGCCCAGGCCTGTGACCCTAGCACTTAGGAAGATGAACCTGAAGGATTTATTTACCCAGCACAAGCCTGGGTTGCAAATTGAGGCTTCATATCAAAAGTAAAATCATGCAAATTTTTCTCTAGTGTTGAGCATACATCACCCTGATGACTTTTGGAATGATTTCAAGTCTGACTTAGGGTTTCTATTGCTGTGATGAAACACCACAACCAAAACAACGTGGGGAGGAGAGGGTTTCTTTTCTTTTCTTTTTTTTTTTTAAAGATTTATTTATTTATTATGTATACATATACAGTATTCCTGGTATTCTGTCTGCAGGCCAGAAGAGGGCACCAGATCTCATTACAGATGGTTGTGAGCCACCATGTGGTTGCTGGGAATTGAACTCAGGACCTCTGGAAGAGCAGGCAGTGCTCTTAACCACTGAGCCATCTCTCCAGTCCCGAGGAGAGGGTTTCTTACACTTCCACATCGCAGTCCGTCTGCGATGACTGAAGGAAGTCAGGACAGGAACACACACAGGGCAGGAACCTGGAGGAGCAGGTGCAGAGGCCATGGAGGGTGCTGCTTACTGGCTTGCTCAGCCTGCTTTCTTATAGAACCCAGGACCAGCAGCCCAGGGATGGCACCACCCACCAGAGCTGGACCCTCCTCATCAATCACTAATTAAAAAATTTCCTACAGGTTTGCCTGCAGCCTGATTTTGTGGAGCCATTTTCTCAGGTTAGTCTCCCTCCTCTTAGGTGATTGTAACTTGTATCAGGTTGACATAAAAGTAGCCAGGACAAAATTTTTGACTTCTTTCCTGCTCCCTCCTGGTGACTATGAATCAGCTACGTTCCCCTATAGGGCTACCTGCTCAGATACTTTTTATAAAGGCTTTAGATACTATGCGACCTTCTGTCTTTACTGTCACTTCTTGAGTATAATGATGTATATGTCACCAGTAGTAGGATTTCCTGCCTAGATGGAGAAGGCTGCTCATCAGGGGTCCTGCATGGTCAGGGTGGGTTCCTGCCCAGAATCCCCCAGTGAGGGGATGGGATGTGGTCAGGGTGAGGAATATTTGCCTAGAATGCAGGAAGCTCTGGGTTTTTTCTCTAGTACCACAAATTAAAAAAAAAAAAAAAAAGAACCAAAGGCAAAAGTCTATAAGCATTGCAGGCAAATTTTTCTTTTATGGAGAGTAGGGAGGCAGAGAGGAGCTGGTTGCAAGGAAGGGTCAAGTAGTGGGGTAGTCAGTCAACATTAGGATATTTTATCTAGATGACATATGTCAGCCCTTCCCATAGGGAGATGTGCCAGTGAGTAGGGTCCTAGGAAAATTAATTCATGTATATGGTTGTGTGTGTGTGTATGTGTGTGTGTTTGAAATGCAGTTCATCTGTGTGTTTTGAGGCAAATATTAGGAAACTGGGAGATCTGGATCAGACTTCGCATAGGGCAAACATGGCCACACCCTGATTCTCAGGGAAGTCACATGGGAAAGAACCATTTTCTGGACCACACATGGTGAAAGAATTACTTGAGGGCTAACTCTGCCAACTCACCGTGAGTCTGGAGGGAAGAAAGCTGCAGGAGCAGAGGGAAGGCCCTGTTGAGGGAGGATGAGCTTTTGATGCCAGCAACTCAGAGACGTGGAAGAAAATCTCATAAATGTCATTAGATTTGCCTGCAATTTTGGAGAGCAGAGATCAAAAGGAGGGTTCAGCTGGGAACATGACAGTGCTCCCATGTGGCTTAGGAAAAGTACATATATGTGTAACCACAGCCATCTGGTATTTGACATGCCAAAAAAATACACTGGAGAAAAGAAAGCATCTTCAACAAACTGTGCTGGGAAGCTGCTCCTGTACGCAGAAGCATGAAATCAGACCCATAGCCATCACCTTAAACTAATTCCATACTCCGACTGCTTAGGAGGAAACATAGGGGTGCCCTACAGGATGCAGGGGCAGGAAAAGAGTCCTGACCAGGGGTTAAGGCCAAAGTTGACAAGCAAGATCTCATAAAACCAAAAAGTTTCCATGTAGTGGCATTTTAATTGTATTTTAATAACTAAAGACTGCCTGAAGATCTGAGAGGAAAGCAGTGGCACTGGTCAGCCTTCCAGACCAGATTATGGTAACGCACACCTTTAATCCCAGTAGCCACAAGGACACACACCTTTAATCCCAGTAGCCACACTAGTTGCCATAGAAACTGAGCAGTGAATTCCTTTAATCATGGTGGTGCAGCCTTTAATCCCAGCCCTGGAAAGGATTATAGAACAGCTCTCAACACAGAGTCTCATTCTGAGATTCCAGGACGCAGGATTGCCATTTTGGACTGAGGTCGAGGTAAGAGCCATTGGCTGGCTGTTTTGCTTTTCAAATCTTCAGATTGAACCCCAATTTCTGACCCTGAGTTTTTATTAATCATGCTTCATTTCTGCAGAGCTAAAGAAAAAAATCAACTGGAGGAGGAAGAAACACACAGAATGGGAGGGTCTTCACCAGCTCCACATCTGACGGAAGATTAATATCCAGAATATGTGCCGAGGAAGAAAACAGAGAGAGGGGGAGAGAGAGAGAGAGAGAGAGAGAGAGAGAGAGAGAGAGAGAGAGAGAAAGAGAGAGACAGAAAGGGAGAGAGAGAGAGAAAGGAAGGAAGGAAGAGAGAGAGAGGGAGAGAGAGAGAGAGAGAGAGAGAGAGAGAGAGAGAGAGAGAGAGAGAGAGAGAGAGAGAGAGAGAGAAGGGGGCAGTTGAAAATGTGCTAAGGACCTGGCAGAGGTGGCTCATGCCTTTAATCCCAGCACTCGGGAGGCAGAGGCAGGTGGATCTCTGAGAGTTCGAGACCAGCCTGGTCTACAGAGCGAGTTCCAGGACAGGTTCCAAAGCCACAGAGAAACTTTGTCTCAAAAAACTGAAAAAAAAAAAGAAAAAAAAAGAAAAGAAAAATGTGCTAAGGATGTAAACAGAAAATTCTCAACAGAAGAAATGTATATATATCCAACCCAATGTAAAACATTTAAAACTAGTAGTTGGTTTTTAAAAGTAGATTAAGTAATCTACCTTTTTATTTCATCATATCTATATCTTCCCCTTTTCTTTTCAGAATAGATTAAATAATCTATCCTTTTATCCTAGCATATTTGTATCCCGTTTTTTCAAAACAATAACTCTGTTCCTAATCTCCTTTGTTCAATTTTCCTCTTAACCATTACCAATAGCAACTTGTAACCAACCCCCTAAAAAATGACAAATATCCATAATCCAATGAAAGATCAAAAACCACCCAACCCACCTTTTGGGAATGTGGGTGTCATGTTCTTAAATTTACTTCCTGCTGCCTGGGGTGATGACATATTTAGGGCGTCCTTAATAGAAATGGTGTAGGACCATGGTCTGTATTCTGTCAATTAGATTTTAAATAAACGCTGATTGGCCAGTTGCCAGGCAAGAAGTATAGGTGGGACAACCAGACAGGAAGTAGAGGCAGGTCAAGGAGAACAGGAGAATTCTGGGAAGAGGATGCAGTTTTGGGCCCAGACACAGAAGAAGCAAGATGTGACTGCCTTGCTGAAAAAGGTACCGAGCCATGTGGCTAACATATACTAGAATAATGACCTAATAGAAGTTATAAGAGTTAATAAGAAGCCTGAGCTAATGGGCCAATCAATTTATAGTTAATGTAGACCTCTGTGTAATTTCTTTGGGACTTAATGACTGTGGGAACTGAGCAGGACTGAAACGCCAACAACAAATGGCACCCATGTGGGCAACTACATCCACATAGATTACTTGGGAAGTAATTCTAGACAGAAAAGAGTAGATTTAAGCATGGCTTATTGATACCAGCATTTTCTCAGGTGGGCTATGCTTGGTAGAGGCAAGTGCTCTCATTTAAGAGAGCCTTCCTGACTGAGCTTTAGCTGCAAAATCTCGCAGCTCTTTTAAGAAATCCTGACAAGAAATGCTTAAATAGTGTTTATGAAAAGCTGACCACATGCTTTTTGGTTTTCAGCCTTAGAAGAAAAAAAGCCGGCTTTCTGGGCTGTCCTGCCAGCACAAATTCTGAATCTTTCAGGGAGGTCTAGCTACAGAGTATTTGAGTGTGGTTTGTGAGCAGACTGATACAGCTTGCTTGCTGGCAGGGGCCTTGAAATGCCATAGAGTTGTGGGCAATAAACATGGCTATAGCCAGTACCTCTGCCACAAGGCTGGAATCTCAGAAAGCAAAGGAATGGGGTGCATCCAGCTGTCAAAGCCACAGCTTTAATCTTCTCCATATTGCTTAGCAAATAAAAGACTCGTGGTCAGAAAAAGAAAGATATACAGTAAAGAGAGATTCAAAGATGAAGAAAACCTATAAATGGTTTACAATGCATTATAAATATATGCAGGCTTGGGAGAGAAAAGACATGGTTAAAGTCCTTAAAATAAAAAGAAAGAAAGAGAGGAGTTGGGTATGGTGGCACATGCCTTTAATCCCAACACTTGGGAGACAGAGGCAGACAGACCTCTGTGAATTTAAGGTGTGGTGGCACACACCTGTAATCCTAGCACTTGGGAGGCAGAGATAGATGGATTTCTGTGAGTTCAAGGACAGCCTGGTCTACAGAGTGAGTTCCAGGACAAAGATACACAGAAACCCTGTCTCAAAAAGCCATAAAGTGAAGATACAAGAAAAGAGATTAAAATAAAGCCACATAACGATGGAAAAAATACACAGAGAGTCTAGATACTGTATGTTATTATCTTCTCTCTGAATTGTTTGAATTCTGAAGAAGGAGTAACAGCTGCTAAAAGATACTTGTTTATAAATGCTGCTGAATTAATCCAAGATAGGTATTTTGAAAATACCTTGACTTCAAAATTGAAGTCAAGAGGCATGTTACTTTGGAGAAGAGGATTTGCTTTTGTTTCCACAGGAAATGAGAGGCTGTGGATTCATTCTGAGTTAAGAAAAATCAGGTTTGATCAAGGAAGACCACCTGAAAAGTCTCTGGTAGGAACAGATGGCCCAGATGTCAGAGTTCTACACCTAGAACAGATTCAAGATGCTGCCTGAGAAGATCAAGCCTCACAGGATACTCCAGTCAGGACTTGATCATAACTCTAAATTTTCTTTAGGTCCCCATAAGATTATCCACTCCCCCAAGCAGCAGAAAGTAGTCTAGAAAACTATGCCCACATTCTCAAAAAATGTTTTTTTTTTCTTTCAGGGGAAATGGTGTGGGACCATGGTCTGTATTCTGTCAATTAGATTTTAAATAAACGCTGATTGGCCAGTTGCCAGGCAAGAAGTATAGGTGGGACAACCAGACAGGAAGTAGAGGCAGGTCAAGGAGAACAGGAAAATTCTGGGAAGAGGATGCAGTTTTGGGCCCAGACACAGAAGAAGCAAGATGTGACTGCCTTGCTGAAAAAGGTACCGAGCCATGTGGCTAACATATACTAGAATAATGACCTAATAGAAGTTATAAGAGTTAATAAGAAGCCTGAGCTAATGGGCCAATCAGTTTATAGTTAATGTAGACCTCTGTGTGATTTCTTTGGGACTTAATGACTGTGGAAACTGAGCAGGACTGAAACTCCAACAACACAGAAACCTATGGGTTAATTGTCAAGTCCTGGGAAAGTTAGCTGTATCATTTGTTGTCCAGTCTCTGTATGGTGGAAAGTGCAGGATTTGTCTCAAGTCCTGGCTAGAATAGTCTGTTAGGCCGGTTTATCTCAGCTAGCCACTTTGAAATTGTTCTAAGCAGTTTGTAGTTCAGAACCAATCTTTAGGTGTTGTTTTTCAGAATAGCGTTGTTATCATAGCCCTGGAGGAAGCTTCATTGTGGTCCCCATCCTCCTTTTGGAGACTTCAGAGGTCATTGTTAGGTGTGCTTATGGTTCACCGCAGAGAACTGATAGAGACTCAAACCCAAAATCAAGTATAGAAAGACAGATGAAACCTTTTTCTAGAATTAATATTCGCTATAACCTTTAATATCATGACAAAAAGTTTAATATATTTATGTGACATATATATGTATACTATTATGAAAGTTTGGCCTTAGCTTAGGCTTTTTTCCAACTAGCTCTTATAACTTAATTAACCCATTTCTTAAATCTACTTTTTGTCATGTGACTTGGTTACCTCTTCTTCGTAGGGCACATCTAACTTTCTCTGAGTCTGCCCAGGAGTCCTACCTATACCTCCTGCCTAACTATTGACTGTTCCATTTTTATTACACCAATAATAGCAATATGTCTTCACACGGTGTACAAATATCCCACAAAAAAATGCTTGGTCCCCAGTTGGTTTAACTGTTTGAGAAGGATTAGAAGGTGTGGCCTTATTGGAGGAGGTGTATCACTGGGGGTAGGCTTTGAGGTTCCAAAAGTTCACCTCATTCTCAGTTAGCTCTCACTCTCTCTTTCTCTCTCTCTGCCTCCTACTTATGGATATGGATTTAAGTTCACCCTCTGAAACTGTAAGCCCCTAATAAACTCTGTCTTTTAGAAGTTGTCTTGGTCATGCTCCTTCATCAGAAAAGTAGAAAAGTAATTAAAACATAATGGCACATACCTACAATCCTAGCATTTAAGTTAAGGAAAAAGGATCACAAAAAATCACCCCTCATAAAAAAAGCACAATAAATTTAGTACTTTTGGCCTGGGGATGTGGCTCAGTATAAAGCATATGCTTAGTATGTGAGATGCCTGTCTTGATCAGTGTTCTGTTACTATGAAGAGACACCATGATCACAGCCACTCAAATAAAGGAAAACATTTAATTGGGGCTGGCTTTATGCTGTGCAATAGGTTTGAATGCTTGGGACAGAACTGAAGAAGTAGGAAAGAAGATTGAGTCATTTACTAAAGTCATGCAGGGTCCAAAAGAAACCTTCCCTGATTTCTTACACAGATTAACCACAGCAGTAAACAGAATGATACCAAATTCAAAAGCTAGACAATAATAATTGAATGTCTGGCTTTCGAAAATGCCAGTTCTCTACACAAAAGATAGCCTTTCTATCATAGCATAATTTTCTTCTCCAAGAATTTTATCTTTGGAGATTTCTTTTTTCTTTTTTTTTTTTTTTTTTTTTCTTTTTTTGGTTTTTCGAGACAGGATTTCTCTGTAGCTTTGGAATGGAGCCTATTCCAGAACTAGCTCTTGTTGACCAGGCTGACCTCGAACTCACAGAGATCTGCTTGCCTCTGCCTCTCTAGTGCTGAGATTAAAGGCGTGTGCCACCACCACCCAGCCCAGGCTGGTCTTCGAATTCTCCAGTGTAACAGAGAGTCCTGCTGGGCTAGCGCTGGAGGGTAAACAAGCTTCTTTCTCTACCCAGTAGCCACAATCCCTGCTGGGCCATAGCTGACTCCTAGCTCTGGAGTCAGCACCCAGCCCCCTAATCCATCCTTTGTGTTACAGATACCTATGTGAATCTTGTCTGGGAGTTTCCCTGGAAACAAACCCAATGCAAAACTTGGTTTAGAGGAAACCTGGAAAACCATGGTTCCTCATGAATCAGGGATTTGCACCTGCCATAGTATTTTCGGAAGCTTCATTCAGTTTGTCTTGAGATATGGAAATCTACTAGCTAAAGTGTAAACACAGGAAAACACAAAAATGCTGAAGGGCTAGGAAAGCCTTCAGTCCACAGAGGTTGAGCCTCTGTGGTCAAGAGGCTAAGTTCACGCTCAAGTGTTTCTGAGTCTTCGTTTCACGGACCCAAAGGCACACACCCAGGCCTGTCCTCCAGCCAGCAGTGAGAGTTTGATATAAAAGCTTGTGTTATCTGGAAGCCCCTGGGTTGAAATTCTCGTTTCTTAGCTGGTTTGAGGGTTCAACCAGTGAGGTGGAAAAAAGGCATCCCTTTGTTTTCTGGCCTCCACCTCCCCAGTGCTGTGATTACAAGAACCACTGCCATCAGTGGGTACAGGAATAGGTGGCTTTTATTTGCTGTGAATTAACAGATGCTGGGCGGTGATGGTGCACGCCTGTAATCCCAGCATCCAGGAGGCAGATCTCAGTGAATTTGAGGCCAGCCTGATCTACAGAGTGAGTTTCAGGACAGCCAGAGCTACACAGAGAAACCCTGTCTCAAAAAAAAAAAAAAAAAAAAAAAAAAGTTAACAGACAAGAGAGTGTGAAACTCAAGCAAAGCCGGAGTTTATTCATAGTGAAAGTCACAACACAAGCAAGAGGCAAAGTCCTTAGAGAGGACTAGGAGCTGGAGTCAGAGTCAGAGTCACAAAAGGACAGAGGGAGAAGGAGAGAGAGATAGAGACAGAGACAGGGAGACACAGAGGGAGAGAGAGAGACAGAGAGAAACAGAGAGGGGGGAGGGGGAGAGAGAGAGAGAGAGAGGACGCACTTGAGGCCTGCTCTGGTCTCCCAGAGTGACCGCTGTCACATCAGAGCCTGTCATGCTCTAACACCTCACCGTGCCGGTGGATAACATCTGGTCCGACAGAAACAGGTGCCAAGAGTCTTTTGCTACCGCCAAGTCTATTACAACAACAAACCTGTCAGGTTTCGGATGGGCCCTCCTCAAGTCTATTACAATAACGAACCCGTTAGGTTTCGGATGGGCCCTCCTCAAGCAGGCACTGAGGCTGATTTCGGCAGAATAAAGAGTTTATGTTAAGAGCGATCCATGCTGTGGACAGACAGAATGACCACAGGATGGGGGAAACTTTGAGGAGAGCTCAGTCCCTAGCTCTGCAGACAGACAGTGGGGCAGGGGTTCACGAAGAGGAGAGAGCCTCTCATCGCTGAGGAGGGTCAGAGGGAAGGGGCGGGAAGCAGGGACAGGCCATCCGTACCCCCCCCCCCCATATACTCACTTCTCCAGTGAGCGATCCTGCCACCAGGGACTCACAGGGTCCTATTAGGAGTTTGTGGGAACCCCTGAGAGGCTGCTGGCAGATGCTATGGGCCTAACAGAAGCTAGATCATATTACATCCTTATAGACCCCAGGAAATTTGAGTTTTCCTAGAAAAGCCTGGATGAATGGACCAGTGATCAGAAAAGGGGTTGGTATGGCTGTGGGGGGGGGGGAAGGGAGGGAAGGGAGGTGTGGTGGAGGTGAGCTGGGTGTGGGGGTGGGGTGTGAGTCCTCTTCTCTCTCCAGGAGACAGTGACTGGTCAGGGACCCCACCTTGGCGTGGATTGCTATACCCTCATTTCAGGAGCCTGTAGATGGACTTGCCCTGGATAGCCCTGGCTGTTCTCTCTGCAGGCCAGGCTGACCTCGAACTCCAAGACCCGCCTGCCTCTGCCTCCCAAGTGCTGGGATCAAAGGTGTCTGCTGCCACCGCTTGGCTAGTCCTTTACTATTAAGTTGGCTGTTTAAATTAGCGTCTTGAGAATGGGTGGCCCGATCTGGCTGTTCGGTAATAAACTGTGCCCCCACATTCACTAATAGGTGTCAGGTACTTTCACTGTATCTGAGACCAGATGGCCTGAGACACCAAGGAAATGGTTGGGTTTGCCAGGGCTCATTTGCATAACGACAATGAATTCTGACCATTTGGGGTGCATTTTGAGAGAGGCTTTCCGAAAGTGGTGGGAGGGCAGGTGACTTCCCCAGGCCCTGGGGGGGGGGAGGGACAGGACGACTCCTAACTTGCAGTTGGCCCTGCCACTAAGTGGCTGGAGAGACGGCTCCGTGGGTAGAACATTGGCTGCTCTTGCTGAGGACCAGGGTTCAGTTCCCAGGACCCACTCAGGGGGCTCACAGCCACCTGTGACTTCAACACTTACACACACGTGTGTGCACAGATACATAATGAGAAAGAAAAAATAGTTTCAACAAGCAACAGACAAAGCAGGCAAGGGCTGGCAGCTGCCAGGTCATGTGATAAAGTGTGCCGGGGTCCCCGAATCTGGGTGCCCTTTCCTGGAGTGCTGTGTGGGAACGGCGGGGAGGGGGGGAGCTCTACTCCCCTCTACAGGCATGGTTCTTGGATGTCAGTTCATCACTGTTGAGCTTCCCAGGAGGGTGAATGGCTGGATACGTGAAGCCTGCAAGGCCAAGTCCACGGTGGTACCAGGCCAAGTCCACGGTGGTACCAGGCCAAGTCCACGGTGGTACCAGGCCAAGTCCACGGTGGTACCAGGCCAAGTCCACGGTGGTACCAGGCCAAGTCCACGGTGGTACCAGGCCAAGTCCACGGTGGTACCAGGCCAAGTTCACGGTGGTACCAGGCCAAGTCCACGGTGGTACCAGGCCAAGTCCACGGTGGTACCAGGCCAAGTCCAAGGTGGTACCAGGCCAAGTCCATGGTGGTACCAGGCCCATCAACCACAAAGTGCAGATGTTACTGGATTTGAAGGCAGACCTTTCACGTCTGGGAATCTCCAAAGGCTATGCTGCCTAGGGCAATATGCCAATTAAAAACAGAGGAAATGACAGGAAACTGCGAGAAAAAGATATACTCCCCCCCCCCATGCTGGAACAAACCCCTAAAACAAGAGACTTACGGACAGAAAGTTTTGACATTTTGTGTGTATGTGTGTGGGTGGGTGGGGGGCTTTCAAGACAATGTTTCTCTGTGTAGCTCTGGCTAACTGGGAACTCACTATTTATACCATGCTGGACTTGAACTCACAGAGATCTGTCTGTCACCACCTCCTGGCTAAGGAAAGATTTCTTCTGATTCACAGTTACACCTACAGCCCCCATGGGGGAAATCGAGGCCACAGGAGAGCGAGCCAGTTGTGTCAGAGATCAGAGGCATGGAGGCTGGGGCTCAGCTCCCAGTCTCCTTGTTTCTGCCAGAATCTCAGCCCAGGGAATAGTGCTACCCACATTTAGTGTCAAGTACCACAATCTAGAAAGTCAGACAGGCTGACAGGTTTCTTTCCTAGAAACTTCGGTGGGGATGTAATGTATGAGAGAAGAATTTAAAAACAAGTTGTATGGAGGAGGCAGAGGCAGGAGGCTGAGGAGTTCAAGGCCCTTCTTAGCTACACAGTCTCGGCACCTGCCCTCCTAAGATATTATTATGATTCCTATTGTGTGTTGGTGTGGGCATTTCACCCAGGAGCTTTGCATGCTAAGCATGCACTCAGCTACTGAGATTCATCCCGAAGTCCCCTAAAATGTGTTTTTGTATTTTTTTGAAGCAGGGTCTCACATAGCCCAGGTTGGCCTCAGATTCATTATGTAGCTGAGGATGACCCTAAACTCAGTCTCCTGCCTCAGTTTCCCCAGTGCTGGGAGGACAGGCATCCGCCATGGCACCTGATTTATGTGGTGCTGCGACTGAACCCCAATTCCTCATTGCCAGGCAAGCACTGTACCTGTTAAGCCACATCCCAAGTCTTCTTCCGGCTGAAGGTGTAGCTCAGAGATACAGAACTCGCTTGGCGTGCATGAGGCAGTAGACTCTATCCTCAGCTCTGAATGAATGATGGCATGCATGAATGAATGATGCACCATGCAGGGAATGTTAAAACCATGACACCCAGTTTCCAATAATCCCAGTTCAAATCCTGGCATTGTTGTCTCTGAGCTGGTGACAGCGGACGTGTCTTTAAGCTTCCTGGAGCCTAGGTTTCATTACATGGAAAATTGGGGAAGTAGCCATGGCAGAGCCACTGGGTTAATGTTACCCCTGAGCCCGGCCGTGCGAGTAGAGATCCCTTCTCGCTGTGTGACCTCTCTGTCCCCGTTTATCTTCTACAGGGCGGTGACAGACCACATACATACCGTGACAATCAGAGCCGCACACGCGTCGCGTCCTGATCAGACCTGGAAGGTGTGAGTAACAGCAGCGTGGGTGAGGGTTTGTTTTTCTCAGGAGGCTTTCGAGAATTTCTGCTGGGCTTTTACTAAGTTTCCTGGGGAGGGTGGGCACCATTGCACCTGCTCTGCTTGTGGAATGGTTCCTGCAGTGTATTCTCTGTCTCTCTCCTTCCACTTCCCTTTCCCTCTTCCCCCATCTCCTGCCTGGACCTCTCTCTCTCTTCTCTGTTTTCCCCATTTTACTTCACTTTATTTTATCTGATGGAGACATGGCCTCACATACTAGTCCAGGCAAGACTCGAACCCTCTACACAACTGGATGTGGCTTGAACTCTGGACCCTCCCCGCTCAGCCTCCAAGGGTCCGGCCCTTGTTAATCTTCTTTCACTGAGCTGATTCTGCTAGAGGCAGGGGAAAGGTGGGCCTGAGTTCTTCATCTGAATGATGCCCTTAAAATAATCCAAAACTGAGGTTCGGGGGTGCTTGGTGGGTGAATTGGTGACAAGACACCTTCACAAAAGCAGCGGAAAGGAAGGGTTGCTCTGACTCAGTGTGAGGGTGCAGCCTATTGCTGTAGGGGGCAGTGGTGGCAGGAGGATAGCATTTGAGAACCCCTCCCTCCCTCCCTCCCTCCCTCCCTCCCTCCCTCCCTCCCTCCCTCCCCCCTCCCTCCCCCTCTTTCTTTCTTCTTTCTGTCCTGGAACTCTCTTTGTAGACTAGGCCAGCTTTGAACTCACAGAGATCCGCCTGCCTCTGTCTCCGAGTGCTGGGATTAAAGGTGTGTCTGAAGAGAACACTATTTCCCAAAACAAAACCAAACAAAAATGTCAAACCGGACCAGTTATGTCATCACACACCTGCCATTTGGGCACTTGGGAGGTGGAAGCTGAACCATCAGGAATGTAAGGTCGTTTTAGGCTACACAGTGAGTTGGAGGCCAGCCTGAGCTACATGAGATCCTGGACTCAACAAACCAAACTCTAAATAAAACTGTGCACATGTGAGAAATTGTAAAAATAAATAAAACTGCCCCTTTCTGGCTTCTGCAGACATGGCCCTCACACAAGCACCATGTACATAAAAAAAAAAAATAAATGAAACATTAAAACCAAATTAAAAAAAAAAACATGGCATTCCTCCATGACACACTGTGATATTCAGGGCTCGGGTCCTCGGCTCCAGGGATGTCTTTTAGTCTTTTCCTTCCCAACTCTGTGAACTTTGATGACTGGAGTGTGGGCAGAGCAGCTGTGTAAACAGCCCACAGAAATGCCCTGTGGTCGATGGTTTTTTTTGAGAAGCACAGAGGACTGGCCTGGGTGCTCTCAGAGACTCAGGGTGTGTGTGGTGCTTTCTCTCGGGTGCCTCTGGCCTCTCCCACACCTGGGCTCCAATCCTAACCCCACCCAGAGCTGTGTGGCGGGAGGAAATGGCTCAACCTATGTGAGGCTCAACCAAGGCCGGGAGCCATGGCAGCCTGCGGTCTCACCCAGCTCAAACGTGGGAGCGTTGGGAGAACGGGGACGTCTGTTCTTCTGTCTTAGAGGCAGGTTCGGGAGTAGACGGTGTACAGGAATCTCCCCTCTCTGTTTTCTTTCTTGCTTCCTTTATTCCTTGTCCCTGTCCGCCTAATTCTGGCTTCCCTTCCCTTCTGCCTCAGGTGCCTACAGCCAGGGTCATTCTAGGGAACCTCAGCAGAGAACCGCCTGGGTAGATCAGGTTAGCCGATGTCCATTTTGTGCTGGAAGGAGGGCTGGGCCACTACGGGCAGCTCCATCCCAAGGCAGGTGGGCCTGGGCTACATAGAGAAATCCTGTCACAAAAGAAAAATCCCGAATCAACATCTGGCTGTGCAGAGCCAGAGAGCGAGCCACTCCGCACCCCTTCTGTGTGGCCTTGCGTCAGTTCCCAGGGCTCCTTCCCTCAGTGGCCGCCTGTGTGACCTGGGATAGAAACTAAAACGTCCTTTCCTGCTTCGGTTGCTTTTCATCATGATGTTTATCACAGCAGCAGGAAACAAATGAGAACCCCCTTCCCTTCCCAGAGGAGGTTTCTAGTGGCCCATGCTGACCCCCAACTCCCCGTGTAGCCCAGGATGACCCCCATGTCGCACATGCTGACTCCTAACTCCCCACTTAGCCCGTGCTGACCCCTAACTTTCCGTGTAACCCATGCTGAACCTCTAACTCCCCATGTAGCCTAGGATGACCCTCTAACTCCCCATGTGGCCCAGAATGATCCCTAATTCCCCATGTGGCCCAGGATGACCCCTAACTCTCTATGTAGCCCATGCTAACCCCTAACTCTCTATGTAGCTCACGCTAATCCCTAACTCCCCATTTAGCCCATGTTCACCCCTGATCCCCATGTAGCCCAGGTTACCCACTAACTCCTCATAGCCCATGCTGACCCCTAACTCCCCACATAGCCCATGCTGACCCCTAACTCCTCATGTAGCCCAGGTTACCCACTAACTCCTCATGTAGCCCATGCTGACCCCTAATTCCCAATGTAGCCCATGTTAACCCCTACTCCCCATGTATCCCAGGTTACCCACTAACTCCTCATGTAGCCCATGCTGATCCCTAACTCCCCACATAGCCCATGCTGACCCCTAACTCCTCATGTAGCCCAGGTTACCCACTAACTCCTCATGTAGCCCAGGCTGACCCCTAACTCCCAATGTAGCCCATGTTAACCCCTACTCCCCATGTATCCCAGGTTACCCACTAACTCCTCATGTAGCCCATGCTGATCCCTAACTCCCCACATAGCCCATGCTGACCCCTAACTCCTCATGTAGCCCAGGTTACCCACTAACTCCTCATGTAGCCCAGGTTACCCACTAACTCCCCATGTAGCCCAGGTTACCCACTAACTCCCCATGTAACCCATGCTGACCCCTAACTCCCCATGTAGCCCAGGCTAACCCCTAACTCCCCATGTAGCCCAGGTTACCCACTAACTCCCCATGTAGCCCATGCTGACCCCTAACTCCCCATGTAGCCCAGGCTGACCCCTAACTCCCCATGTAGCCCAGGCTGACCCCTAACTCCCCATGTAGCCCAGGTTACCCACTAACTCCCCATGTAGCCCATGCTGACCCCTAACTCCCCATGTAGCCCATGCTGACCCCTAACTCCCCATGTAGCCCAGGTTACCCACTAACTCCTCATGTAGCCCATGCTGACCCCTAACTCCCCATGTAGCCCAGATTACCCACTAGCTCCCCATGTAGCCCATGCTGACCCCTAACTCCCCATGTAGTCCAGGATGACCCTTTAACTCCCTATGCAGCCAGGATGCCCTTGAACTGGTCCTCCTGCCTCCACACCCCAAGTTGTGGGATGACGTGTGCCACCACACCGGGCTTTAGAGGCAGGAGATGATGGAGAAGTTGAGAGTTTCTGGACAGTTTGGCACCATTTCGAGGAAGAGCTTCTCAAGCCTTGTTGGGGGAGTTGCTACACTGTAGTCAGTGCAGAGGTTGCCTGGGACCTCAGACTGGGGAAGTGGAGCGGCTAAGTTGATGCCCTGCAGTTTGAGAGGAAGGAAGTTGGAAGTCTGTGGCGATCCTGCTTCTTCTGAGGCCACCCCTCCCCGTCACCACTCTGCCTTTCTCTCCCCTCATACAACACGCATCAATATGTTTAAACCTCCCATCACTTCCCTACCTCTTCCCCTGAAGCTGCCTTCCACCTCAGTACAGTGAAACCTCTCCTCTAAGAATCGCTAAACAGAGCAAACAACGACAGACCAGGACTGCCTGGGTTCATCAAAGACGCTTACTTGCCTGAAAGACTATTTTTTAAAAAAATTATTTTATTTAAAATTTTATTTTTAAAAAAATTTGAAAACTTTGAGTCTAAAAGTGAAGAATTTTTTCGCTCTCAAGGTTGAGGGGATGTCTGTCACTTGGTAAATTGTCTCTACATCCCCGAGATCTCTGCAAGCTCCTAGGCCTGCCCAGTAACAATCTGCAGGAGGCAAAGGGCAGTTTGTTTCAAAATGACTAAGTGGCTGGTGTTGTTTCATACTCTGAAGTCTGACCCCAGGTGGTTTGTGTCAGGTATGTGGAAGCCCAGCACAATTTCCTGGTGATAATTGACTCAATCCCTGGCACAATAAAGCACAAAGTAAGTAAAGATCAGATGTGACCTCATCAAAAAGCTTTGTAAAGTACATGTGACATCTTCCGTAGCCACATCCAGTAAGGGATGGAGGGAGATGCAGTGACTCACAGCCAAGCACTGGGCCGAGCTCCTGGGAGTTCAGCTGAAGAGAGGGAGGAAGGGCCAGGTAGGCGAGGGAGGTCAAGGTCATGGTTGGGAAAACCGTGTAGACAGCTGACCCCAGCGAGTGGGAGCTCACAGATGCTAGACTGACAGCTGGGAAACCTGCATGGGACTGAAGTAGACCCTCTGAATGTGGGTGACATTATATGACTTGATCTGTTGGTGGAGGGGGGAGGGTGACCCTGGGACCAGGACCTATCTCAGGTGCATAAACTGGCTTTTTGGAGCCTGTTCCCTATGGAGAGATACCTTGCTCAGCCTTGATACAGGGGTAGGGGCTTGGTCCTGCCTCAATTTGGTATGCCAGACTTTGTTGACTCCCCAAGGAAGTGGATGTGGGGTAGGATGGAGGGGAGGGGAGGAGGAAGATGGGAGAAGGGGATGGAGGGGAATCTGGGGTTGGTATGTAAAATAAACTTTTTTTTTTAAATAAAAAGAATGATGAGTTCTGAGATTGACTGAGAAAAGTTCACAAGAAGATTCTGCGGAAGATCAGATGTCTTGGCCACACAGAAAGTACAAAGACTATTAACCACATCTTCTCCCAGACTTCTGGGCAGATAGCAGGTTATTTGTGCCTTCCTTTGAAGGAGCAACCCTGTGTGTTTAACCTTAGTACTTGTTTGTGAGCACAGGACCTCCATGCCCCCTACACTGGGGAATTGTGTTGCCTACAGGATTTGGGGAGCAATAAGGGCGTGAAAACCAAACAAATTGTAACATTAGGAGTGTGCACAGCAAATGGTCACTAGGAATATTGAGGGGATCCTGGGTAACTTTTCCTGGGAAAACCTCTGCTCACCCCATCTAAAGATCTGACCACAGACCAAAGAAATGATCCTACCAAAATCCAACCTGATGAACTAATTTGTCTGTTGGGGTTACTTATAGGACCATGGATGATGACTCAAAGACTGTAATATCAGCAAGTCCATGGTATCAGCAGCACGATAACTCTCAAGAGCTGCATTCCTGGAGCTCCCTACAAGATTTTCTGAGATTCTCAACCTCACTGTTATATAACTCAGGGTGGGGCTTATGAATGCTGTAAGTTTCAGGGACTCCCTGAGACTTGTGAGTTGTTTATTGTTTACTTCCTGAGTCTTTGAGTCTTTCTTTTCTTTTTTTTTTTCTTTTTCTTTTTTTAAAGACAAGGTTTCTCTGTGTAATGTCCTGGAACTCACTCTGTAGACTAGGCTGGCCTTGAACTCACAGAGATCTACCTGCCTCTGCCTCCTCCTAAGTGCCAGGATTAAAGGGATGCACCACCTGGCTATTTCCTGAGTCTTAATAGCTTCCTTCCAGGATGGAATGTTTCAATTCAGAAAAAAAAAATCTTCACAACAGCCAGATGGTGAGCTAGTTCCCTGGGTATCCCAGGTTCAATGTGAGCCACTATGGGGTGTGAGGGCCTTTTAGTATTAACTTCTCGACAGCCGTGTCCCAGGCTTATGTGTGTGTGTTCATGCAGACCCTCTGCAGAGGCCTGAGGTCCATGTAAATGTCTTCCTCTGTTGTTCTCCTTGTTTCTCTGAGTCAGGGTCTCTCCCGAGCTGTTTCTTTGAGTCTGGGTCTCTCCCGAGCTGTTTCTTTGAGTCTGGGTCTCTCCCAAGCCGGAGGCTCACTCATCAGCTCTTTCTGTTTTCAGTTCTGGAGCTGCAGACACACATTGCCCTGCTCAGCCTTTCACATGGTTGCTGGGGGTTTGAACCCAGGCCCCCTGCTTGCGTAGTAAGCATTCTCAGCTACTGAGCCATCTTCCCAGCCCCTCAGATGTTAATCTTGATGCCTCATCTCCAACCCTGTTCTTTGGTCACACATGTATCTTCTGTATCCTGCCTGTCATTCAACCTTTGGTGTGTCTCTTTGGGAGCAGTTGTGTCTGTGGTTAGTGGCATCTCAGGACAACTCTCTGGTGATTTGGTAAAGAAGTCATAACCTGGTATTTCTTCT
This sequence comes from Alexandromys fortis, assembly GCF_014885135.2. NCBI lineage: Eukaryota > Metazoa > Chordata > Mammalia > Rodentia > Cricetidae > Alexandromys > Alexandromys fortis. Next base: position 1,522,252 of record NW_026068121.1, read on the forward strand.
TCTTTTGTCAGGTGAGGCCAACTTCCTCCTTTCGATGTGTTTGAGTTAGTGACTCATCTCTAACAGTTGGGAACTGCATTAGAGCTCAGTGATTGATGTGGGATTCCCATCTGTATGCTGTGAATACCATTGGTTAATAAAGAAACTGTCTTAGGCCTGAGATAGGGTAGAACAGAGCTAGGCGGGGGAAAACTAAACTGAATGCTGGAAGAGAGGAGGCAGAGTCAGAGAGAAGCCATGCAGTCCTGCCAGAGACAGATGCTAGAGATTTACCTGGTAAGCCACAGCCTTGTGGCAATACACAGATTAGTGGAGATGGGTTAAGATATGAGTTAGCCAGAAATACGCTTAAGTTATCAGCCAAACAGTATTGCAAATAATATGGTTTCTGTGTGATTATTTCGGGAGTCTGGGTAGCTGGGAAATGAACAAGCGGCCTCTGACAACAAGTGATGCCACTTTCGAGATGAGACTATGACTGCCCCTCACACACACATGCACACACGCACACATGCACGCGCACACACACGCACATGCAGGAGAGGGGCAGATCTAGGCTCACTCTAAGGAAAGTCAGTTGTCATTCTGCTACCAACCCACCATATGGAGAGGCACCTTGGTGAGGGCACAGCTCCAGATTAGCCTCCTCCTTCCCTTTCTTTCCTCCCCATCCCTCCTCCTTCTCCTTCTCTTCTCTCGTTCCTGCCTCCTTCTTCTCTTCCCTCTTCCCTCTCCTTCTCTACCTCCCCCTCTTCTTCTCTTCCCCTCCCCTCTCCTTCTCTTCTCTCCCCTCTCTCCTTTTCTCTCCTCCCCTTCCTCTCCTTCTCTCCCCTCCCCCTCTCCTTCTCTTCTCTCCCTTCTGCCTCCTTCTCTTTCCTCCTCTCTCTCCTTCTCTTCCCTTCCCCCTCCGCTCCTTCACTCCCCTCCCCCTATCCTCTACTTCCCTTTTCTCTTCCCTCTCCTTCTTTTCCCTCCCCTCTCTCCTTCTCTTCCCTCCCCTCTCTCCTTCTCTTCTCTCCCCCTCCTCTCCTTTCCCCTCCCCTCCTCTCCTCTCCTCTTCCCTCCCCCTCCCTTCCCCCTTCCTTTGTTTCAGTCTCCCCCTTCTCTTCTTCTTCTTCTCTCCCTCTTCCTTGTCTACACCTTTTCTTCTCACCTATAACCATCAAGCCAGGGCTGGGGCAGGGCCTCAGAACTTTCCCGGGTACCATCTGCCCCAGGGCCTTTGCATCACAATTCCCTCGTCCGATGCCTTGGCTCTTGATGCAATGAACTCATTCTCAGGTTTCATGAGAAAATAGTACTTCCTCAAGAATCTTTTCTGACAGCCATCCACCTAACTTGAATTGTCCAATATTATTTATCACAGTGTTCCTTCCTTAGGGCCACAGGCCTCCCCTCCCCTCCTCCTCCTCTTCCTCCAGCTCTCCTCCCCTTTCCCTTTCTTTTCTCAGGTGTGAGTTGCTGTCAGGATCTTTTCACTGAAGCTCACCTGTCCAGCTCACCTGTCCAGCTCACCTGTCCAGCTGGGTTCCCTAGCCAGTGAGTCTTTGTCCTCCTCTCTCAGCCTCCCTGGAGCTGTGGTTGTAGACGCTGGGTCAGGCTTTTCGTGAGGGTTCTGGGGATGGGTCTGGGCACTCTGGAGACCCAATTTTCTTCCCCATTTTTCCTTCAGTGTGCCCTCACTGCGGCTTGTCTCCTCTGTATTCCACAGATGCAAACCCTTGTCTGTCTTGGTCACTGTCAATTCCTACCTAGCATTTTGCCGAAACTCAAAGAGTAACTTTTGTTGTTGTTGTTTTGGTTTTTAAAGACAGGGCCTTACTGTGTCACCCTGGCTGTCCTGGAACTCACAGAGATCCGCCTGCCTCTGCCTCCTGAGTGCTGGGCACAGAGGCGGGAATAGAGGTGTGCACACCACCACCTGGCTTCAAAGAATATTCTTGACTGGCATATATGACGTATATGCCCATTTCTTTTCCCCGTGAGGTCGTGTGTCACTGTCCTGCTGCTATGGTAAAACATTGTGACCCAGGCAACACATTAAGGAATGTTTATTTGGCCTTATGGTTCTTTGATGGCGGAGTGAAGGCATGGCTGTAGGGGCAGGGAGCTGAGAGCTCAGAGCAGAGACTCTGAACCCGGAATGGTGCATGACTTTGTCCCCAAGTGTGCCAGCACCCGGCTTCAGATCAGAAGTCTTTCTAAGATCATGTGACTGTGAAAGCTTGAGGGCTCATCTGGCTCCCAAGTCTTCCTTAAGGAGAGCAACACCATTCTGTCCTGACCATGAGCAAACAGAAGCAAACTGTTCCAAAGATGTCTAGACACAGTGGCGCACGCCTTTAAGCCCAGCACTTGGGAGGCAGAGACAGGCGGATCTCCATGAGTTCAAGTCCAGCCTGATCTACAGAGTAAGACCAAAAAAAAAAAAAAAAAAAAAACCAAACAAACAAAAAAACCAAAACCAAAACCAAAACCCACCCAACCAACTGTCCACCACCACAACCCTCCAAAACTTCCGCAAAAATGAAAACAAAACTACAATGAAAAGTCTTACCAGGTGCACGAGTCACTACTTTTCTCTTCGCTATGAGAAAATATCTGAGTTCAAGATGGGCCCTCATTGCTGGGCCAGAGTGTTTTTTAGCATCAGAAAACAACAGAAACGGTTCATTTATATTCAGTATCTTATTTATTTTTTTGTATGTTAGTTGGTTGGTTTCTCGAGACAGGGTTTCTCTGTAGCTTTGGAGCCTACCCTGGAACTCACTCTGTAGACCAGGCTGTTGAACTCACAGAGATCCTCCTGCCTCTGCCTCCAGTGCTGGGATTAGAGGCATGCGCCACCGCCACCCGGCCATTATTTTATTTCTTAGTGCCAAGGATGGGACACAGGACTTTGTACACACTGGGCAAGAACCCTGTTTATAAAATTAAAAATGTATTGTAACTTTACACAGATGTGTGTTTTGCCCTCAGGTCTGCTCGCTGTGTGCACTCTGGGAACTGCCCAGGTTAGAAGGGGGTTCCGGATCCCCTGGAAGTTTCGGCTACTGTGTGAGTCACTGTGCAGGTGTTGGGAATCAAGTCCAGTCCTCTGCAAAAGCAGCTATTGCTCCCCGGCCAGAGTGTGGCATTTAAAACAAGTTTCTTCCTGTGGTTTAAGACGGTTTCCCAGAGGACATAGATCAGTAGTGGGCAGTGGACTCGTAGAGGCAGAATCACATCCTTTATGTGCTGGGTTTTCCCCTTGGGGACAAGGGACAGATGCATTAAGGAAGGAGAGAAGTGAGGTAGTCAACAGGCTTTATGGATCAAGGGGGAGAACCTGGCGTTTCTATTTTTTTTTTTAAATTAATTTACCTAGTGTTATTTTGCCGGATTCTCCCGCAGAAAGAGCGGGGGCAGGGGCAGAGCCGGACCCCCGGACTCTCCCTGGGGCTGGGAGGGATGGTGAGTGTGGATGCCACTCTGAACCGAACTGCTGATCTGACTCTCCGAAGGTTTGTCTGGCTCATTCGATTCTGCTGGCTTTTGCCACCCACCAAATTTGATTCTAGGGTCCGCCTTCAGGCGCTTCCTCTTTCTGTAGCTAAGCGTCTGTCTCTCCTCACCTATTTGGCAAGTGTCCTCTCTCTTCGCTGTGCACTTAAGGCCTGCCTACCATGAGCAACTCCCTGCAACACTTTTTGGGCCCTCTCCTCGTGGTGGACATACTCCTTCCAATGCCTTTTGGGCCCCACCACGTGGACGACTCTACTTGCTAAGATACTCACACCTCTGCAGCCGGCTCCCCTTTCCTGCTCCTAACCACTTGCCTGTCCCCTTCTACTGGGTGTCGCCACAGAGCTCCCTGCTCCGTTTCTACCCTACTGGGTCCCCATCATGTGGAAAGGAACACCTCTCTGTGATTTGGGACATTACTCTCTTACAAGTCTCCTCTAGGGGATGCCCGGATTGAGATTCTTGTCACCGCTCTACTTAACCCCTCTGCTCCCTCGTGGCTCGCCTCCTCTCAGCGCCTTCCGGAACTCACCTCCCCCTAAGAGCTGCCTACGCACTCCAAAGTCCCCCAGCTTCTCTACGCCCTGGTGGCTCCACACTCTTGGAACCCTCCCTCAGGCGGAGCTCCAGCTGCTTCCTCCCGGCTACACCGTTCCCTGTCCTTCTTTTCTCCTTGGACTCAATTTCTTTCTCAGACTCAGCAGACTTTCTTAAAGCCTGTCTTACGGAGAATGGGTGGCCTCAGTACAGCTGGGCGGCCAGCCACCCCTGGGCAAAAGAGACACAACTAACCCCGAGTAAGGAATGAGCTCTGTAGCCAGGCATGGTGATAAAAGCCTGTCACTCCAGCACCCAGGAAGTAGAGGTGGGAGGATCAGGAGTTCAAGGTCATCCTCGGCAACGTAGTGAGCTTGAAGTAGGCTTAGTCTACCCGTGACCCTATGCCAAAAAATATTGTCCAAGTCTTATAAACTGAGAGGAATTTGGGCTGATATCGAAGGAATGAGTGAGCAAGGGAGGCTGTGCAGGTCCCTGCCATTAGATTTACCAGCCCAATGTTGTTCATAATTTATGGTAAGTTGTTCCCACAGCATGCAAAACCTTGAAAAACAAGCCCCAAAGACAAACCACAATGGAACTGTAAAATTTGAATGATCGGCGTAGTCTTTTAGCCCTTTAAACATGTTGCCATGGTGATGAAAACGTCTAGCGTTTTGGCTGGCAAAATGGTTCAGTGGGTAAATGGGCTTGCAACCAAGTCCCCAACGACCTGAGTTCCAGCCTCAGGGCCCACACGGCGGAAGGATAGAATGGATGCCCACAACTTGTCCTCTGAACACACACACACACACACACACACACACACACACACACACAGAATCACATACATCAGTGTAGTAACAATGTTCAGAGACAGGATGATGGCTGCTGCGGAGAGTGGCATCCCCACCTGGCTGAGGCCATATCTTTTAAGACTTATTTTATTTTTATTTATGTGTATTATATGAGTATTACACGGGAGTGCAGTGCCTGTTAGCTGGAGTCACGTGACATGGATGCTGTTCATACTCTTCAACTCTGGGCTATCTCCCCCCACACACACACCTCCACCCCCCCCCCCTCCCCCCACCCCGCCACTTAAAAAGAAAACTTAGCGGTCAAGTGTGGTGGCTTAGGCCCCTAATTCTATTTAGGAGGCCGAGGCAGGGGGATCATGAATTCAAGACTGGCCTATATTGTCAAATCCCTGACAGAAAGCTGCTGATAGGCCTGGAGAGATGGCTCAGCAGCTAACAGCACCAGCTGTTCTTGCAGAGGACCTGGATTTGATTCCCAGCACCCACATGGAGGCTCTATTACTCCAGTTCCAGAGGATCCAATGCCCTCTTCTGACTTCCATGGACACCAGGTGCATAGACAGACATGAAGGTGAACACTCACACACAGAAGCAAACAAAACTGGTGGTAAAAAAAAAAAATGAGAATCCAGTTTTTCAGAAGTTTCATTTAGGAAGCAGGAGGCATGTGTGAATTAGGAAGTGAAAGAAAAAGCCCCTCCCTCTTTTGTGCCTCAAACCCAGTACCCCAGGCCTAGTTCTAGGCTGTTAACAGGGCTGTCTCTGTACATCTAAATTAGGGCTTCAAATTCCTAAAGAAAAAAGATTGGGGTCGGGGCGGGGGCGGCTCAGTGGTTAAGAACACCGAATGCCCCATGCAGAGGAGGGGCTTAGCCACAGTGCCCTTAGCCCCAGAGCCCAGTGGGCGCTCACAGCCTTTAGTAACTCCAGTTCCAGGGCCTCTGATGCCCCTTTCTGTCTTCTGTGGGCACCGCACCCACATTCGCACCCCAGCCCGGGAGGGGCAGCCCAAACACTTCACCTACAGCCTCAGAGTAGGGCTTGTGTCACTGGTGAGGAGGGGCTCTCCCAATGCTCACACTGAGACATGGACAGAAGCGTTTGGCTTCCCTGGGGTCTCCAAGCTCACGTACTGATGTGGGAGTGTCATATATCCGTTGCTTTCATTGGTTAATTAATAAAGAAACTGCTTGGCCTGACAGGTTAGAACATAGGTGGGTGGAGTAAACAGAACAGAATGCTGGGAGGAAGAGGAAGTGAGCTCAGACTCCATAGCTCTCCTCTCTGAGGCAGATGCGATGAAGCTCTGACCCGACCCAGGATGGACGTAGGCTAGAATCTTCCTGGTAAGCACACCTCGTGGTGCTATACACATTAATAGAAATGGGCCAAGCAGTGTTTATATGAATACAGTTTGTGTGTTGTTATTTCTGGTAAAGCTAGCCCGTGGCTGGCAGCCGGGCGGCAGGAATGCAGCCTGCAGCTCCTTCAACAGCATACCAAAGCCAGAAAGGAGAATACAGTGACTGCCACCTTCCTGGAGGCCCTCAGGGGGCCTGAGGGCCCAGAAGCACACTGGACCCTCCCAGGTCCCAGCCTGTCATTCCCGCCGCAGCTCCAGCTCTGTGTGATTCTACCCTCACTGCGTGTGGCCTGTGGTCTCAGGTGGGAAGACATGGAGGACACAGGCCTCGTCTGTGCAGTAGGCGGAAGTTGTCATCCATGCTGGACGATCCTTTACAGCGGTCGGTCACTCTCTCCCGTCATCACCCCGCACCCCAGATCTGTGAGTAAGACCCCCCAAACGTCCATCGTTTCCCAGGCTGGACCCTGTGGAGCTGCAGTGGAGTTTGGTAGAGCTCTGAATGGGGCTGGCAAACGTCAGTGTGCATTTGGGCAGGGAACGAGTTCCCTTAACGAGCATGCGCCGAAAGTAATTAGTGTTTATTTCTAATTGCTCTGAGGTCTCAGGAGTGGATGGAAAGTCTAGCTCCATCTTGTAGTTGACTTTCTCCTTGCTGACAAAGCAACTTAACAGTGGAAGGGTTATTCAGATTCACGCCTGCAGGCTACAGTCTATGCTGGGAGCCACCATTTGGGGCTGACTTTTGCTGCAGTCCTAGCCATGGAGGGGTTGGTTCGCACATTCCAAGGTATTAGCGTGAGCATTAGAAATGATAGGTAGGGAGAGCAGAGATAAACACAGAGACACAGGATAGTATCCGGAGGGCAACTCAACGAATATTGAACGCAGAATTCTTGTCTTGAGTGCTGAGTTCTGACTTGAAGTTCACCCCTATTTAATTTTCCATGCACTTTTATACCCCAATACAAAAGGGTGGGGAGGAGAAGACAGAAGATGGCTTGTCCACCACGGCGGGGAAGGCATGGGAGCAGGCACTGGAGGTGGCTGGTCACATCACATCTGTGCTCGGGAAGTGGAGACAGTAGTCTGGTGCTTGGTCCAGGACCCCCAGCCCAGGGAATGGTGCCACCCGCAAGCAAGTCCTAGGAAGGGTCTTGCCTCCTAGACACACACAGACACTTGAATAGAAACTAAAATAATGTTCTGGAAAAAAAGTCAGATTCTGAAGGGAAACAGTGGAGGACTGGGCAGAGGGGAAACTGTAGTCAGGACATATTGTATAAGAGAATTTTATTGTATGTCTATGTGAGGGTGTCGGGTTCCCTGGAACCGCAGTTACAGACATGTGGGTGCTGGGAATTGAACCCAGGTCCTCTGGAAGAACAGTCAGTGAGTGCTCTTAGCTGCTGAGCCATCTCTCTAGCCCTGATTTTTTTAATTTAATATTTTTAGTTTTTTTGTGTTTTTCTTTGTGTAGTCAAGGGTGTCCTGGAACTCTGTAAACCAGGCTGACCTCAAACTCGGAGATACCTGCCTGCCTCTGCCTCCCAAGTGCTGGAATTAAAGGCATGAGACACCATATCTGGCCCTCTGATGCTTTATTCTAGCAGGGAACCATACCAGAGTATCCAGTCATGAGCAGGTACCCTCCCTTAGAACACCTGGGCACACTGGCTTATGTCTGCGCTCCCCCTGTGACCTGTTTCCAGCTGAGATTGCCTAAGAGCAAGCTGGACTCAGTTGAGAACCAGGAGAAGCCAAAGAGACAAAACCCTCAGTGGGTTTCAGAGTGTGCTGGCTGGATCTTAACATCAGCGGGATACTTTGTCTGATTGGGACAAAGCCCCCACCAGATTGACTTGTAGGGCATTTTCTTAATTAGCGATCAATGGGGGAGGGCCCAGCCCATGGAAGGTGGTGCCATCCCTGGGCTGCTGGTCCTGGGGTCTAGAAGAAAGCAGGCTGAGCAAGCCATGGGTGAACAAGCCAGTAAGCAGCACCTTCCATGGCATCTGCACCAGCTCCTGCCGCCAGGCTCCTGCCCCATGTGAGTTCCTGTCCTGACTTCCCTGGATGGTAGGCTGTGAGCTGTGAGTTGCTTTTGGCCCTGGTGTAGTGCTCATTTAGAGCAATAGAAAGTCTAAGACCCTCAGGCAAATTGTAGTCAGGATGACAGCGAGCAGATGTGAGTGCCTGGGATTTTCCATGGCATGGGGAGGTGTTATAGGTGCCTCTCTACCATTGTTGTAGGTGCATGTGTGCATGTCCTGCATGGGGACGTTCACAAGGGTGCAGTTAGTCCCAGCAGGTGTTTAAAACTCACTGCATTGAGGAACCAGGAGAGGCAGGTGACAGAACCCTCACCCTGTTGACTCAAGCCCCTGGTCTGAGGGAGCTGGACACTCAGAAGACTCATTGTATATACAGTGAGCTTTGGGCTTTCTCCCCACCCCCAAAGGAGAGCTTCAGGAGTAGATGGGGTGGCCTCCACCTCGTCAGTGTCAGATCCCTTAGGCTCTGTCCCTCAAGACTGGCCTTATACTTCCCATGCCACCCCATGTTCCTGGTTGGCTTCTCTGGAGAAGTGGCACATGGAACTCAGAAACACCAGCATTTATTGGTTGACCATGGAAGATGGTACTGGATGAAGTGGTGGCGTGTGTCACTTTTCTCACTGGTGTGACAAGATCCCTGACTGAAGCAAGTCAAGGAAGGACCGATGTCGGACCATGGTGTAGGGGTCAGGATAGCATGGCGGGGAAGGCGTGTGGGATCTGCTTGTGAGGCACCACAATCAGGGAGCGGCGCTGAACGCTTGCCTCACTTCCCTTTTTGGTTCAGTCTGGAACCACAACCCATGTAATGGTGCCCATGGGTGAATGAGGAGATGGAGGTGGAAAAGATGGAGGAAGGAGTGGGAGAGGAGGAGGTGGAAGGGGAGATGGAAGAAGAGATGAAGGAAGAGAGAGGAAATCGGGGAGAAGGAGATGGAGGAGGAGATAGAGGAAATGAAGGGGATGAGGTATCTGAGGAGGGAATGAAAGATTAGTGGAGAAGGAGGAGGGATGGAAAAATAGAAGGATGTGCAGGAGGAAAAAAGGCGATCCCTAGTGGATACGATCATTTCTCTTCAATCCCACAATCCCACAATCTCCCTCTAGCCCCAGGAGCTCCCCAGAGGTTACAGGAACATCCTGGAGGGCTGTGCGCATGGGCGGACAGTGTCAGGGATGGTTGTCAATCATAAACAGGAGAAATGGATGAAAGGGTGGGAAGGAGAGAGGAAGGGAAAAACAAACCCACGGTGAACAGAAGCAGGTATGGGGAGCTCAGGGAAGTTTGAGGGTCTGGAGCTCTGAGGGGATTTTAGAGGGTGGAGCCGGGGACCCTGTGAGGTCACTGGAGATACTGGCATCTTGGGAAGACCTTGGGCTGTGAGGGTCAAGATAGGTGGAATTGGGAACAATTCTGAGTAGCAGGGATTTCTGCAGAAACTCCAGAGCCAACAAGGAGAGAGAAATTCAAGAGTGGAAAAAAGCAAAAATGAAAGTAATCACACAACCTAGGCCCTGGGGATTGCACCTGCACTCCAGCTCTGGGGTCATGCCGGACAAAGGCCAGCCTGGACTCTAAGAGACCTTGTCTCAAAAATCAACCAATCAACCAAATAAACAAACAAAACAAAGATAAACCAATCAATCAGAATACATAGGTGGAAGCTGAAAGAAATCAGGGTTCTAGGTGTGAGCCCAGGCTGGCTTACAGGGAGGGCGACATCTGTCTCCATCCGGCCATTCATCTATCCATCTTTCTCTGTCTGTCTGCCTGTCTGTCTGTTTGTTTGCCTGGCTTTATTTCTTTAAATCCATCCATCCATCCATCCATCCATCCATCCATCCATCTATCTATCTATCTATCTATCTATCCTCTCTCTCTCTCTCTCTCTCTCTTTCTTTCTCTCTCCATCCACCCACCCACCCACCCATACATAATCTATTCTCTCTGTCTCTCATCTGTCTATCTCAAAGACAGTAGACATTGCAGTCTGGGAATATGCATAGACACATACATCAATGGAATGGGATTGAGACCCCAGAGGAAACTGACTTTCAACAGTGAGCAATGGTTTCATCAATAAATGCTAAGACACTTTATAGCCGCCTGCTGAAGAACAATACAGACCCTCATCTCACGTCTGTACAGACCGAACTCAAAATGGATACAGACTTAAATGTGAGGCATGAATCTGTGTAGCTATTAGAAGAATCTTTTTTTTCTTGAACAGGCTATGTAGTTCACAGAGATACACCTGCTTCTGCCTCCCAAGTCCTGGAGTCAAAGGTGTGCCCACCACACCTGAGGTGTTTTTTGTTTTTTGTTTTTGCCTTGTATTTATTTATTTATTTATTTATTTATTTATTTATTTATTTATTTAGGATTTCTGTCTCTTCCCCGCCACCGCCTCCCATTTCCCTCCCCCTCCCCCAATAAAGTCCCCCTCCCTCGTTAGCCCAAAGAGCAATCAGGGTTCCCTGCCCTGTGGGAAGTCCAA
>NW_026068121.1:1536472-1560056 GCF_014885135.2 Alexandromys fortis
ATAGGTATTAGCTCTTCTTGGAAGTTCTGGTAGAATTCTGCATTGAAACCAGAATTTTTATGGTCCTGGGCTTTTTTGTGAAGGGAGATTTTAGATAACCGTTTCTAATTCTTTGCGACTAACAGGTCTATTTAGATCGTTCACCTGGTCTTGGTTTAGCTTTGGTATATGGTACTTATTTAAAAAAAAAAAAGTCCATTTCTTCTGTATTTTCCAGTTTTGTGGCATACAGGCTTTTGTAGTAAGATCTAATGATTCTCTGAATTTCCTCTGTGTCTGTGGTTATGTCCCCCTTTTTATTTCTGATCTTATTTATTTGCGTGTTCTCTCTCGGTCGTTTAATTAGTTTGGATAGGGGTTTGTTGATCTTGTTGATTTTCTCCAAGAACCAACTTTTTGTTTCATTGATTCTTTGGACTGTTTTCTGTGTTTCTATTTTGTTGATTTCTGCCCTCAGTTTGATTATTTCCAGTCTTCTACTTCTCCTGGGCGCGTCTGCTTTTTTTTTTTCTAGAAGCTTTCAGGTGTGTTGTTAAGTCCCCAATGTATGCATTCTCTGTTTTCTTTAAGTGGGCACTTAGTGCTATAAACTTTCCTCTTAGCACTGCTTTCATCGTGTCCCATAGGTTTGAGTATGTTGTCTCTTTATTTTCATTAAATTCGAGGAAGACTTTAATTTCTTTCTTAATTTCTTCCTTGACCCAGGTGTGGTTCAGTAGTTGACTGTTCACTTTCCATGAGTTTGTCGGCTTTCTGGGGGTAGCATTGTTGTTGCCTTCTAATTTTAATCCGTGGTGATCTGATAAGACACAGGTGGACACTGATTTTTTTTGTATCTGTGGAGGTTTCCTTTGTTTCCGAGTATGTGGTCAATTTTCGAGAAGGTTCCATGAGCTGCAGAGAAGAAGGAATATTCTTTCCTATTTGGGTGGAATGTTCTATAGATGTCTGTTAAGTCCATTTGCTTCATTACCTCCAATAATTCTCTTAATTCTCTATTAGGTTTCTGTCTGATTGACCTGTCCCTTGAAGAGAGAGGTGTGTTGAAATCTCCTACTACTAGTGTGTGTGGTTTGATGTCTTCCTTGAATTCTAGTAATATTTCTTTTACATAAGTGGGTGCTTTTATATTAGGGGCGTAGATATTCAGGATTGAGACATCATCCTGTTGAATTGTTCCTGTTATGAGTATTAAGTGTCCATCTCGATCTCTTCTGATTGATTTTAGTTTGAAGTCAGTTTTGTTAGAAATTTGTATGGCCACATCTGCTTTTTTCTTAGGACCATTTGCTTGAAACACCTTTTCCCAACCCTTTACTCTGAGTAGATGCCTGTCTTTGTGGTTGAGATGTGTTTCTTGCAAACAGCAGAATGTTGGATCCTGTTTTCGTATCCAATCTCTTAGCCTGTGCCTTTTTATAGGTGAATTGAGCCCATTAATATTAAGTAATATTAATGACTCTGGTTATTCTTATTGTTTTTGGTAGTAGAGTTTGTGTGTCTCCCTTCTTTGAGATGTGCTGGTGAAGGGTCGCTAGATGCCTGAGTTATTGTAGGCAGTGTTAGCAATGTTGGGTTCCTTGGGTTGCAATTTTCCTTCTATTACTTTCTGTAGGCCTGGATTTGTGGCTACGTATCATTTAAATTTGTTCTTATCCTGGAATGTCTTGTTTTCTCCATTGATAGTGAACACTAGCTTGGCTGGGTATCGTAGTTTGGGTTTGCATCTATGGTCTCTTAGTTTCTGCAGTACCTCTATCCAGGACCTTCTGGCTTTCATAGTTTCCATAGAGAATTCAGGTGTAAGTCTGATCCGTTTACCTTTATAAGTTACTTGGCCTTTTTCCTTTGCAGCTCTTAATATTCTTTCTTTAACCTGTATATTTTGTGTTTTGATTATTATATGGCGAGGGGATGTTTTTCTTTGATCCAGTCTGTTTGATGTTCTGTATGCTTCTTGAATATTTAAATGAATATCTTTCTTTATGTTGGGAAAGTTTTCTTCCATAATTTTGTTAAAAATATTTTCTGGGCCTTTGAGCTGTGACTCTTCTTCTTCTATTCCTATTATTCTTAGGTTTGTTCTTTTTATTGTGTCCCATATTTCCTGAATGTTTTGTGATGAGAATTTGTTGGCTTTGCTGTTTTCTTTGATCTGTGCGTTTATTTTCTCTATGGTGTCCTCAGAATCTGAGATTCTTTCTTCTATCTCTTGTATTCTATTGATTATGCTTGTTTCTGTAGACTCTGCTCGTTGACCTAGATTTTCCATATCCAGCTGGTTCTCTGTGTTTTCTTCCTTGCCTTGATTTCAGTTTTCAATTCTTGAACTGTTTCCATTACCTGTTTGATGTTTTTTCTTGGTTTCCCAGGGTCTCATGTACGTATTTACTCAATTCTTCAAACTTTTTGTTATACTTCTCATCCATTTCTATAAGGGCATTTTTTACATGTTGTTTAAGGTGAAAGGCCCTACAGACACCCCCCCTCCATAACCCACAGCTAGCCGGCTCTCATGAGAACATCCTGTTTGCTTGAGACCCTCAGGACCCTCTCAGGACCTGCAGCTAGCCACTCTCATGAGAACATCCAGTGATAGCCTAGGGAAACAGGATACATGTGCCAAACCTAAAATAACAGCAGTTTACAAAAGAAACAATTCCCCCTATATAGGACCCCAGCTTAACTGCTGTAACATCATTTTACAAGGCTCTTGACAAACAAATGTAAGTGCAGAGTGAGGTCAGGGCCTCTGGCTGCAAAGCAGGATATTTATAACAGGATGTCTGTCGCCATACCATTTATGCCCCCTGCCCCATCCTAATCAGACCAATAACCATGCATCTACTTCTGTCATTTCTTGGCCGCCCTCTTTCCTTATAAAAAGACCTTCCCCCAGTCTGCAGGTGCGCAAGTCCTCTGAAAGACTTTGTTGCCCGCAGGTACCTGTGTTTACCCAATAAACCTCTTGCTATTTGCATCCGCGTGGTCTCGGCCTGTTCCTTGGCTTCGGGGGAGTCTCCTCTTGAGGGAAGTCCTCTCCGAGGGTCTTTCAAATGGACTCTATTGCTTTCATAGAGTCAGTTTTTTTCCACTTCTTCTGTTTAGGGTGTTCAAATACTTCTGTTGTAAGATCTTTGGGTTCTGGTGTTTTCATGTTTTTCAGATTATTGGGTGAATTCTTGCTTTGGTGCCTACCCATCTCCTCCTATCGATGCTATCTAATGGGTCTTTTAAAACTGGATCAGGTTTCCCTGCTGGCCATGGGCTCCTCTTACAAAATGCCCTCGCTCTGTTTCCTGGCTCCTGCCGCAGGCCAAGAACCCTCTCACCCCTCAGAAGGGTCTTCAGGCACAGGACCAGGCTCCCCGTTTGCCAGTGACTTCGCCAACAAAAGGCCTACCTCTTTGATTTAATTGTAGTGGGGCGATCTGCTCTCCTGATTGTGCGCCCGTCCTGCAGTTTGCGTCTGCCGCTGCGCCGGTCCCCCAAAGCCTATTCCTGATTGTGTCTTGCACTTGGCTCAACTGTAGTGGGATGATCTGTTCACAGTGTGGGCTTCACTGTTTCATGCTTGGACCATTCCGCGAAATGCGCCGCGCCTCTGCCTCTCTGTGCCGCGCCTTTCCACCGCAGCTCCCGTTGCCGCAGCTGCGCGCCCGCCAGGCCTCTGTTTTTTGGGTTTTTTTTGAGACAGGGTCTCTCTGTAGCTTTGGGGCCTATCCTGGAACTTGCTCTTGTACGCCATACTGGCCTCAAACTCACAGAGATCCGCCTGCCTCTGCCTCCCAAGTGCTGGAATTAAAGGTGTCCACCAACACTGCCTGGCCCCACACCTGAGATTTTTTAAAAATTATGTTTTACTTATTTGGTGTGTGTGTGTGTGTGTGCGTGTGCGCGTGCACATTCACGCTCACACGTGGCCATGTGCAGGTAACAGGGCCTACGTGGATGTCAGAGAACAAATCGTGAGGATCGTCTGTCCCCTCCTTCCGTCACGAGGTCCTGGTCACACTCAGGTCAGGTTTGGTGGAAGTGCCTTATCTGCTGAGATATCTCTCTGACAAAGGTTTTTCAATATTAGTCTTGTCAATGATTTTTTTAAAGTTGATACCAAAATGCAGGCTACAAAGGCATAAATAGGAATGTGAGTTCTCCCCTCATCCAGAAACAGATGGAAGCAGAGTAGACATCCACAAGTAACCACTGGGCTGAGCTCCCTGAGTCCAATCGAGGAGAGGGTGGAGAGATAATACGAACAAAGGGGTGAAAGGCCACGATGGGAAACCCACAGAATCAACTGACCCAAAGCAGTGGGAACTCACTGACTCTGGACTGACAACGGGGGAACCTGCGTGGGATCAAACTAGTCCCCCTGGATGCAGGTGACAGTGGTGTGCTTGGGCAGTAGTGGAGCCACCGGCAGTGGGACCGAGATCTAACCCTAGTATGTGAACTGACTTTTGGAGCCAAGTCTCTGTGGAGAGATACCTTGCTCAGCCTAGGCATGGGAGGGGGGCTTGGTCCTGCCCCAGTGAGGTGATGGGACAGACTTAGTGACTTAGTTGACTTATCAGGGGAGGCCTTACCCTCTCTGAGGAGTGGATGGGGTTGGGTGGGGAGCAGGTGGGAGAGATGGGGGAGCAGGAGGAGAGGAGGGAGAGGGAACTGGGGTTGGTATGTAAACAGAAAGGCTTCTGCCTGTCAGAGGGAACAGTGCAGGGAGCAGGGAGTCTAATGTCCGAAACACACAAGGAACCCGTCCAGCTCAACAGCAAACCCCGAATGGAAAAGGAACCACTTCAAAACAGGCAAAGGAACCCGGCTAGATGTTTCCTTTGGTCTTTTATTTATGGATGTATTTGTTCACCTGTTATTTAACTTTTTGTTGCATATTCGTTTTGTATTTTTACCTTTTAATGTAGCTAAAGGCCTTCATTAGCGTATCATCATGGCGTTTGTTCAGTGGGTCATCCCCTTCGTTTGTCTCTCTGTCCCTGTCAGTTTCTGCCACTCCTGGGCACCCCGTCTGCTGTGGGGGTCTCACGAGTATATTGTGTGTATGCTGCATGGAATCTGGGCCCACGGATGTAGCGCTTTTCTGAGTGGGGCTCATGTCCTGTCACATGAGGGCTTCCAGGTCTACTCATTTCCACGCAGATGGCATAATTTCATTTTCATTCTTTATTTAACTGTGCTGGCTAGTTTTGTGTCCACTCGGCACAAGCAGAGTCACCCGTGAAGAGGGCGCCTTAACCGAGAACTTGTCCTCATCAGGATGGCCCATAGGCAAGCCTGTGCATCGTTTTCTTGATGGATGCGTGCACACTCTGGTGTGTGCCAGAGGAGGCTGTCTGGTGTCATGCCTATCGCTCTCCATCGTATTCCCCTGAGCCTGGAGCCTGCTGAGTTTTGGCTAGTCTAGCCAGTCCCAGCGATCTCCCTGTATCTGACTTCCCTTAGTCATGCCTGCTGTTTATGTGTGTGCTGCGGTTCCCATCTCAGGCCCTGTGCTTGCAGGGCAAGGGAACTTACCACTGCGTTGCCTCCCCAGCCCGGCCTGCACATTCTTCACGGCCGATTTGTTGCCCAGCACTTAGGCTGGCCCACACCCTGGCTATTGTATGGAGCACCCTATGAAGGTGTCTGCCTTTCTCGCCTGTTGAAGTCACACTACAGTCCTAATTTTGGGCTCTGAGGAACATGATCCCCAGAGATGCTGTCCTGGCTTGTAGTTCACTGGAGGCCCCATTCCTTTCCTCGGTGAGAGGGTCCTTTCTTTCTTTCTTTCTTTCTTTCTTTCTTTCTTTCTTTCTTTCTTTCTTTCCTTCCTTCCTTCCTTCCTTCCTTCCTTCCTTCCTTCCTTCCTTCTTTCTTTCTTTCTTTCTTTCTTTCTTTCTTTCTGTTTGTTTTTTTTTGTTTTTCGAGACAGGGTTTCTCTGTGGCTTTGTAACCTGTCCTGGAACTAGCTCTTGTAGACCAGGCTGGTCTCGAACTCACAGAGATCCGCCTGCCTCTGCCTCCCAAGTGCTGGGATTAAAGGCGTGCGCCACCATCGCCCGGCTTCTTTCTTTCTTTCTTTCTTTCTTTCTTTCTTTCTTTCTTTCTTTCTTTCTTTTTCTTTCTTCCTTCCTTCCTTCCTTTTCTCCTCCTTCCTTCTTTCCTTTCTTTTGCTTCTTTTTTTCTTTCTCTCTCTCTCTTTTTTTTTTTGGTTTTCAGTTCTAGATTTTGGTTTTTGAAGACAATTTTTTCTCTGGGTAGCCCTGGTTGTCCTGAAACTCACTTTGTAGACCAGGCTAGCCTCAGACTCAGAGATCTGCCACCTCTGTCTCCTGTGTGCTGGAATTAAAGGTGTGCACCATCACTGCCAAGCTTCAATCCGCTTCTCAAGCACCAGATATGGGCAGTGAACACGCAGAAGGAGTCCAGCGGCAACAGCGGCAGAAAGTGCTAACCAAAACCACAGAGGACTGTCACTTCATAACTGAGGGTGACCCTAGAAAAGATCAGAGAGGCTGGAACGACGGCTCAGCGGTTCGAGCATTGGCTGCTCTCGCTGAGGACTTGGATTCCATCCCTGCTCCCACACAGAACTCTCAGCTGTCTTTAGTAACTCCAGCTCCAGGACACAGCCCTAGGTACAGAGCACCACAGGGACACATACAGAAATAAGTCTTCAAAAGAGAGAATTTGCTCTAGGTACACATATTGTAAAGAATGAACTGGGGCCAGCCTGGGCTACATGAGAGCCTGTTTAAGAAGAGGTGTGGGGTGGGCATTGAGCTGGCTGTGGGCGAATGCAGACCTGAGTTCTAGCCTTGGGACTTGCGTGGTGGAAGGAGGGAGCTGATCTTCCCAGGTGCCCTTTCACCCTTATGTGCTGTTACAATCATATACACACCAACAACAAAAGGATTGCATGCTTTAAAAACTTTTTTAAAGACTCAAATTATGTCATTTCCATGAAAACAGATGGAAACGGAGGTCATTATGTTAAAACAAGTCAGCCAAAGACGGATAGGCAAATGCCTCCTTCACTCCAGTGTGAGGCACTTGGATGGAGAAATAAATGCATACATGCCATCGGGCAGAAGGGCGTTTTGTGGAGGAGGGCAGGAATTGAGGGAGGGAGAGGAAGGAACAACAGAGTATTGTGGGGGTGAATATGGACCAAGTTCAGTGAGCCCCATGAAGAAATGTGTTGTAAAATAAAACCCTGCATTTTCAGCTTGGCCGAATCAACACAGACGTGATGAAGTAGTGTTTGGCACCGAAAGATGCATACTGCACACCGCTCCCTAGATGTGGAAACTAAGAGGGCTGAATTCCCTGGAGCCCCAAGACGCTGTCACAAGTTTCAGTTCTGTATCTATGACTCAGTCGGAGGCCCTGGCCCAGGGAGGCCACAGCAACTTTCATCAATAACAATAGAATAATTTCCACAAAAAGAGAAACATGCAGGCGGAGAAACAGTCAGCTGAGGTGACGGAGTGAAAGGAAGTGACGGTTCTGCAGGGCTTGTGTCCCAGACCCCACGTTTTAACAGCACACGTGTTTAACAGTTCCATTGTATAAATGACACCCAGTCAAGCGGCTGAGACTAAGGGAGATGCGCTGCTCCCTGACCCCACTCTCTCTCTCTCCTTCCCTCCACTCTTCTGCTCTTTCCCTCTCTTCTTCCCCAGACTCCTTGTAAACCTCCTGCCTCAGCTTCCTGGGAATGGTGGGATGGCAGGTGTGTTCCGTGATGTCCAGCTTTCTACTCACAGGTTTTCAGAGACAGGGTAGAGAGAGCTGGCATCCTGATGGGAGATGCATCGTTTTCCTGGCCCAGGAGTGGTTCAGTCCAGAAAGTACAGACACAAGGATCCAAGGTTCATTCTCAGCACCCACATAAAAGGCTGGTGTCTGAACTGGGTGGTGGCGGCACATGCCTTTAATCCCAGCACTCGGGAGGCAGAGCCAGATGAATCTCTGTGGGTTCAAGGCCAACCTGAGCTACAGAGCGAGTTCCAGGACAGGGCTGTTATACAGAGAAACACTACCTCAAAAACACCAAGCAAGCAAGCAAGCTGGGTATTAGGACCCCAGCACTGGCAGGAGATGACTGAAGGGCCCTGGGGCTACCTGGCCAGACGACCTTGTTTTCTTGGAGGGTTCTAGGCCAGTGAGACCCTGCCTCAAAGAAACAAATGGCAGCGTCTGAGGAGTAACACCCAAGATTACCCTCCGCACCCCACACAAATGCACACACACAAGACTGCACATCTAACAATTTAAAATTGTTACTTTTTTAAAGATTATTATTTTTTTTATGTGTATGGCTGTTTTGCCCACACGGATGTCTGTGTACCATGTATGTTCCTGGTGGCCAGCAGAGGGCACCAGATCCCCTGGAACTAGAGTTACAGACAGCTGAGCTACCATGTGGGTGCTGTTTCTTGTTTTGATTTATTTACTTTTTGTTGGTGTTTGAGATAGGGTTTCTCTGTGTGGCTCTGACTGTCCTGAAACTCTCTCTGTAGACCAGGCTGGCATCTAACACACAGAGATCGACCTGCTTCCACCTAAGTGCTGGTATTAAAGACGTGCACCACCACTGTCTGGCTGGAGCTAGTGTTCTTCACAGTTTAGCCGCCGCTCTGGCTGTCACCCGTTAGCACATTTTCATTAACCTATTTTGTGCGCATGCGTGTATATGTGGGCGTGCCACAGCCAGTGTATGGTGGTCAGAGGACGACTTCTGGAATCAGCTCTCTCCTGGGCCTTGGCAGCAAGCACTTTACCAGAGGCGCCATCCTATTGGCCTGCTGAGCCTGTTTCACACTGCGCTCAGCACTCTCTCACAGGAGGGAGACTGCTATAGACAGAACCAGCAATGCTAATAAGCACCTGTCAGTCACCCGAAAACTCCCAGATCCAGAAACCCACTACTGAGAATTTCTCCTAGGCAACAGGCACCCAAGGTTGTGGGAGCACCCTCACCTCATGCTTTGTGGGCATAACCAACCAGCAGGACAGCCAGGGCTAGGCGTAAACACCTTGTGTCCAAACCCCCTCCCAAAATAAAAATAAAATTAAAAAGGAGGTGGTGGTGTAGAATATTCTTTTAAGCTGTGCTGCTTTTGTTTATGCTGCATTTTTTTTTTCGAGACAGGGTTTCTCTGTGGCTTTTGGTTCCTGTCCCGGAACTCGCTCTGTAGACCAGGCTGGCCTCGAACTCACAGAGATCCACCTGCCTCTGCCTCCCGAGTGCTGGGATTAAAGGCGTGCGCCACCACCTGCCCGGCCTATGCTGCATTTGTTTAACTCTGCGAAGCTGCGATTCTTGCCTGTCTAAAATACCTGATGGTCTAATAAGGCCATAAACGGCCAACAGCAAGGCAGAACAAAGGATAGACCGGGCTGGCGGGCGAAGAAATGAGAAGAGGAGGATGTCAGGGGTCAGTCACCCGGCCAGCCACGGAGTAAGAGTGAAAGTAAGACACACAGAAGAAAAGGGAAAAGCAAAGAGAAACGCGGTAAGCAGGCTAATTTAGCAAAGCTGGCGAGAAACAAGACAAGTGGAAGCTGGGCTTTTATAAGAATAAGCCTCTGTGTATCTATTGGGAACTGGGTTCCCAAAACTGGGTTGGGATCCCCAAAAGAGTACAGAGTCAAAAGAGTAAAAAACAATAAGAAGGAGGAAAAAAAAAAAAAAGAAAGAAATGGCCACCTCAGTAGGACTGGCACCAGGTTGGGACCTCATCTCATCCAGAGCTGTGGCTGCAGGCGCGAGGCCCCAGGCCTGGATGTTTGCAAGGCTGCTGCTGCCCTGGACTCAGCCCCTCCTCAGGATCCCTGTCTAGTGGGCGTGAGGCAAATTTAAATTCCTTTTTTGATTTTATCTATTTTTATTTTGATGAAATCCAAGTCATGTAAAATATACCGTTAACCAAAGGATACTATCCAGTAGCCATGTTTCTGTAGACACAGAGTCACTACTGACAGCCTCTGTCTGCCGTCACAGAGCGCCTCCCCCCCAAGCCCCAGCACCCTGACCAGCTTCTTATCTGTGTGAGTCTGGACCCCTGGGGCACCTGCAAGAAGGCCGCAGCCTGCGGTCTCCTGAGTTTGGCTTGGAGCTGGGCTCCTCTGAATGCCTTTCCTCTTTAAGGTGGAGTGAACTCCCAGACTGCACTGTTTGTCGGCAGGCTCTTACTTTTGAGTAAATCAAGCTCCTCCACAGCTGGGTGTCACCCAAGGGGAAGTTTCAAGTTTGTACCTGTTGACATCATCTTGTGTGGACTCTGGAGATTCCCCACTAGAAACTCTGGCCGTATTAACCCCCAGTGCTCAAACCTTGAAACCCAGAGTCTTTTTCCCATCAGTTTGTTTCCACTGAGGTCATTTTTATTTCACGTAAGAAGACGTCCTTTTACAGTTTAGACTACCTGGAACACGGCAGAGAATGCGGTTTCCCTATAACCCATGTGCCATTTCTGGCTGTGAGTATTTGCCATGGTCTAAAGGAACATGTTCTCGGAATCCAAACATGGGAACCGGACAGCCTGTTAAATAGGAGGACCGAGAAGTAGAGGGACTGAGCAGACCTGTGTTCAGAGGTCCAGCAGCCTTGTAAACTTGAGTGTGATGGCGCCTGTCTGTAAACCCTGTCCAGGAAGCTCACCGGCTAATCTAGTCTAGCCAAATGGGTGAGCTTCCGGTTCCCGGAGAGAACCTGTCTCCAAACAATAACCAGGCCATCTTGCAAACAAACGGCAAGTGTTGATCATAGACTGTAGCACACATCTGGTCTTGGGAAAAGATGCACCGGGAAAGGGATGTCTTCCGGGTCTCTTTAGCTCTTGGACATTTACAGTCCCCCGTCTCCCCAGGCCAGGCGGGAAGCACGGGAAGCGGAAGTTGCCGCATCCTCTACCACTGTCATGGAAAAGGCTCTAGGCCCCCAGCTGGTGGCGCTATCTTGGAATACTGTGGACTCCGGAGGCGAGGCCTAGCTGTGACCTAGCACAGGGGGACTCTGCTCCCTTCCCAGCCTAAGGCACATAGTGTCTGCACAAGGCTCCTCCACGGTGCTCAGGAAGTTAGTAAGAACCACAATAACAACAAAAAATAAAATTAAAAAAAGGACATGAAGCTGGGAGGGAGATGGGTAGCGGTGCGAGGGGGAGACAGAAGGAAGCATCAGTGAACGGATACGTGTACTATACATTTATAAATAAGTCAAACTTGTACCAATAAGCAGTACTATTAACAAAGTAAAAGGCCTCACAAGCCATCCAGGAGTTGTGGTCAGGGGTATACCCAGTGGACGCCGAAGAAAGTCTCCTCAGCGTTGCAAGACGGCAGCAGAGGCAGGGTAAGGTTGGTGCAGAGGACGTCCCCGACGGCCAGGTGAGTCAGGCGCTGGGACGCCACAGTGCAGCTCTGTCCGAAGGGCAGGCGCAGCAGGGTGATGCTGTGGGCTGCAGGGGAGCAGATGCCCACTGTCACGGTGGCCCTGTGCTGCACGGTGCCATATGCGGAAGAGCAGTTAGCCAGTGTCACTTGGATATGCAGCCTGTAGATGCCGGCCCGGTGGATATACAGCTGCCCCTTCTCCAGCCCTGGTCCATGAGTGAAGGATCTTCCCAAGGTTGGGCCGGCTGCCCAGCTCAGTGTGGGGTCTTTCCGAGGGACTGGGGGCAGAAGATGAAGGAGAAAGGAGGTTAGACAGGCTGTGGCTCTTAGAACAGGGGACTTAAAGGAAGGGAGGAGAAGAAAAAAGAGAGGGAGGTGGACAGGCACACAGGATGCTGGGGGAGGAGAGAGATGGAGAGAGATGGAGAGATGCAGAGAGAGATGCAAAAAATGATAGGGAGGGAGAGATGGGCACACACGTGTATGCAATTACACATGTATGGAAAGACAGATGGACAGAAGGAAGGGAGATAGTCAGAGAGACATGGTGCAGGGAATGCCTAGTGCTCTGTTGTGCCTCCCTCTGGTGCCTGGGAGCTGCCTCTCTGTCCCACCAAATCCCAGTCCCTCCGGCTCCATCTCCAGCAATACCCTTGGCCCTGTTCAGAGGGCTACAAGGGTTTGGGCCAGCATGACCATGGTTCCTGGGCAAGGGGAAACTGGTCATGGGTTGGACACACTTACACCCTCCACCACAGTGGAGGTCTGGAGTCACAGTGGAAACAAATCTGTCACCCGTTCTATGGATGATGCTAACTGAAGTGGGAAGACAGGCCCTGAAGGTGGAGGCCCAGTGTCACGGGCGGGGCGGGGGGGGGCACGAAAGGAGAATGTGCTGAGTGCAGAATGGGAAGTGGCCTTGGTCTCAGCTTTCCCCTCCAACTCCCAGCCAGGGTGGCTAAAGCCCTTTCTCCTTTAAGCTGCTTTTGTTTGTTATTTGGTTTTGTCATTTTGTTC
This sequence comes from Alexandromys fortis, assembly GCF_014885135.2. Taxonomy (NCBI): domain Eukaryota; kingdom Metazoa; phylum Chordata; class Mammalia; order Rodentia; family Cricetidae; genus Alexandromys; species Alexandromys fortis. Next base: position 1,548,893 of record NW_026068121.1, read on the forward strand.
CAGTAATGACAAAAAGTCATGACTGTTGACCCAAAGGTCTTGGCTGCCAATCAGAGCAGCTAACTGGGGGAGGGGAGGAGAGGGGAAGGGAAGGGAGAGGAAAAGAGGGAGGGAGAGAAAGAGAGAGAGAGATTCCTTTAATTAGTTATTGATTTTGAGACCAGATCTTGCTATACAGGGAACCCTCAAATTCCCAATGTCCTACCATGGGTTGCTGGGCACTAGAATGATGAGGATGGCCAGACAGGATGGATTTATTAAAGTTAGGGTAGTTGGTTATTTGTCCCAAAGTCCAAGGTACTTATCTAAGTACTAATGCTACTACTACTAGAAGTTTTGAAAGTTTGAGAAAATCTTGCTTGTAGCTTGAGCTGGCCTGGAACTTACAATGCCTCTGCCTCAGCCTCCCGATGTGCATCTCTGGACCCTGCAGCGCCTCACTCAGAAGGACAGAGCCAGTCCTAGCATGCCACAAGTACTGTTTTGGCTTAATTCTCTTTGCCTATTTTCCAGCACTGTCTTTCTTGGCTTGTTTGCAGGCGTGTCATGAAACCCAGCATCTCCTGCAGTGTCTCGAAAGAACTCAGCCACTAGGTGACGTCGGCAGCCACTCACTGGGGGAGGTAGGGCTCCATGCCTGACCCCCCCCCCATTACTCTTTTTGCTAAGATCCAGCCTGCTCATAGCTCTACCCCACGGATGGAGAGAACAGGGTTGTGAGCAGCTGGATCACGGCAGTGGCTGGTGTTGTGTCTGCGTTGCGTTAGTGAGGATAAGGGAGGCAGCGTGTTCCTGGAATCACGTGTCCCCAGCGTACTCTAGCCCCTCTCTACCCCCTTTTACAACCTTTCCTTTTTTTTTTTTTTAAAGATTTATTTATTATGTATACAACATTCTGCCTCGATGTATGCCCGCACGCCAGAGGAGGGCACTAGATTTCAGTACCGATGGTTGTGAGCCACCATGTGGTTGCTGGGAATTGAACTCAGGACCTCTGGAAGAGCAGCCAGTGCTCTTAACCTCTGAGCCATCTCTCTCCCTTTCTTAATTTCTTTGGCGACAAGGGCTCTTGTTGCCCAGGCTAGCTCTTGTTGCCCAGGCTAGCCTTGAACTCAATGACCTTGAATTCCTGGGTCTCTGCTTGTCCCGTCCCTGTGCTGGGAGCCAGGTGGTTTACTGGGCTGAAGCCCAGGGCTTGTGTGTGTGTGTGGGGGGGGCAGCGCTCTAACACTGAGCAACATCCTATACTGCTGTCTTTCTTATTTGTTTTACTGAGATGATCCCAAGTAACTCAGGCTGGCTTCAAACTCCCAATGTGTCAGAGGATGACCTTGAACTCCTAACCCTTCTCCTTCTGTTGCCCAAATGCTGGGATGACAAGTGTGGACCAGCAGCCTGCCTCATGTGGTGCTGAGGATGAAACCCAGGGCCTGCTGGGTGTTGGGTTGCTGGCTCTGCACTCCTAGCTCAGGTCGAGCCAGGGGCCACTCCTTTCCTGCCTCCCTCTTTCCTGTCCCCCACCTCTCACCCCTCTGGAATTCCAGCCTCACCTGTGAGATTCAGCTGTAACTCGGCTACATGCACCTGGAAAAAATACCAGAAAACAGAGAAAGCTCATGAGTGCGGAGGGCTTGAGAGACTATCGGTCCCATGTGCCTGCTTGCTGCCGTCCATCCTGCATTCCCACCGGCCTAGTCTACATTTTTTTTCTGCTGTAAAGTCTTACCCAGGCCCGTTAAAGTTTCAGTAACAAGATCGCTTTGTTTTCCTAGAACAGAACGGAGTTGGGGGGTGGGCTCAGGCCGTCCTTCCTACCACTTGTGGGGCCTCTCAGTGTGGGGCCTCTCAGTACCGGGAAGCTCCAATCCTCACCAGCTACCTCCCACCCCCACCCCCTCCAGCCCTAGATTCGTGAGGACCCCAGCAGTCTGACTCTCCTCAATCGCGGGCGGGCGTGGTCGGAAACGCCCGGGCCGGGCTGAAGCATCCCCGCAGTTTAAGGCTACATCATGCCCAGCCCGGGATCCCCCGTGTGCTCCCAGGCAACTGGGGCCGGCCTGGCCTCCCTGCTCAGCCTTTCCTGTCTTTTATCTGCCCCATCTTCCTCTTTCCCACCTATTTCGTTCCGATTTTGCCTCTTACGCGTCCTTGTGCTCTGGCGCATCCTCTAAGTACATCCTCCCTGCGCCTGTCGGGTCCCCTCCAGAGCACCCGAGTGCTTCCCTCCCCTCCTTCCCCTTCTTTCCTCCTCTCACCTCAAGTGGCTCCAACTGCTTCTGCTGTGGTCTCTGGAACTGGTCACAGCAGATATAGCCGATCGTGAAACTGAGCAGCAGGCTGAGCAGCAGCAGCAGGGGACTAAGGCGCAGGACCATGGCCCAACCCAGGCGTGGCAGCACCCAGGGGCGAGGGCGACCTTCCTCGGCCATCCTTGCCTGAGGGTGCTGCATCCTTTGATGGCGACTGCCAGAAGACAGCAGGAAGCTGCAGCCTCCTCGGCTGAGCTTTTGTGGCTTCTGCCTGCCTTGACCTGCCCTTAGAACCCCCGGGGATGTCCGACGCAGGGGAAGAACTGGGCCTCTTCACAGGGGGCAGGGAAATCCCCTGAAGCTTGTGGCACCCCTGCCATCTTGTAGACAGGCCCACCCCAGCCTGTCCCTCAGGCACAGAACATTCTGTACCCAACCCTTGCTGCTTCTGCCTGGTGTTCATTCATTCATTCATTCATTCATTCAACAAACCATTTATTGAGCATCCATTAGTGGTTCAGCACTGGGTTGGGTTGCTAGACAATCAGCAAGCTTCGGCATCCAGTGAGATCCCTCGTGCTCCCCCAAATATTTGGACACGACTGTAGGCACTTCCATTATAAACATCCCACACTGAAACTCACTATGTATAGCCCAGGCTAGCCTAGAACTTGTCATGTTGCCCAGAGTGGCCTGCATCTCCTCAAGTAACCCAGGCAGGTGTGGAACATGCAGCCCAGGCTGGCCTCTGACCGCGGGTGTGAGTCACCACAGCTGAAGTTGTCCTGAGGGCTAGCATATACAATAGCTATTGCCCCCTTCCCGTGCCCGCTGAAAGCTGAGAACATGGCCCTGTCTGAAAGGAGACTGAGTTGTTGCTACTCATGAGCACATGGCAGCTAGTTATTGGCACAAGATGCCCCGCCCCCCAGGCAAGGTTCGTCATGGATGGGGGAGGGGCCTAGAGACCCTCACCTTCCTGTGGCTTTCCGGTAAGTTGCCATTACTCCTGAAGACATGGTCCCACCCAACACTCAGTGCAGCACACAGGGAGCAGTTGAGTGTTGAGTTAGAGCCAGCAAAGAGGCAAGAAACCATTTCATAGAGAGGGGACTGAGCTGGGGGCAGTCATCCCAGCCTGGCAGGCCTGGGGAATCTATCTTTCCCATCCCTGGTGTCCCTTCCTCTAGACCTCCCTGGGGTGGACACTCCAAGAGAGCAGTGTGTTCTTGATGGAAATCCATTTTACCCAGAATCCAGACTGTTCTATAAGATGTTGGACACAGCCGGGCGGTGGTGGTGCACGCCTTTAATCACAGCCCTGGGAGGCAGAGGCAGGCGGATCTCTGGGAGTTCGAGGCCAGCCTGGTCTACAAGAGCTAGTTCCAGGACAGGCACCAAAGCTACAGAGAAACCCTGTCTCGAAAATTTAAAAAAAAAATGTTGGACACATCTACCAGCACACGGTCCCCTGAAGTTGAGGCGTCCTTTCGAGGAGAGGGCCACAGGGAGAGGTTGCCTCTGAAACAGGTTTGAGCCAGCACAGCTTAGAGGCTGCCACCACCCTTCATATCCTGTTTTGGGAGGAACTTGTTGGCCAGTGGCCCCCGAATTTCAGATGTAGTCAGATGAGGATGGTGCAGGTCTTGGTGGTTAAGATCAAGACCCTTCCAGAGAACTCAGTTCCTAGTACTCACATCAAGTGGTCTGGTAACGTCTGGAAGTCCAGTTCCAGGAGGTTTCGGTATCTCTGGTTTCCTTGGGCGCCTGCACTCACAAGCACATACCTGCTCCCCCCCCCCCTTTAAAAGCAAACCTTTTAAAAATATGGCATGGACTGGGGAGATGGCTCAGCGGGTAAAGGCCTTGTTAAGCAAACATGAGAACCCCCAAGTTTGATCCCTGAAAGTGGGGTACAGCAGTGCCTGCGGGTAATCACAGCCTGCTGGGAGGTAGAGACAGGAGGACCTCAGCAGCTCACTGCCCAGCCTAGCTCCAGGCTCAGTGGGAGACCCAGGAGGTGGTAGAGGAAAACCGTTGGTGTCAACCTCCTGTCTCCACAGGCAACTGCAAGAGCAAGTGTACCCTGCCTCGCACACATGTACACAGTGAAGAGACACCTGGGACATAGGGGCTTGGAACTTGTGCAATCACCACCCAAGAGGACAGAGTGACAGACTCCCCTCCAGCCTTCCAAGGGTGTGTGACCTCCTTGACATCTTGTCCCAGAGCCTTAACCTTCACACACTTTGTAAAAAAAAAGTTTGTGTGTGTGTGGAGGAGGGGTGCGCATGCACACGCGAGTGCAATGCCCATGAAAGCCAAACAAAAATGGTGTTGGAGCTGGAGTCACAGGTGGTTGTGAACCGCCGCGTGATGTGGGATCTTAGACCCAGACTTGGACCCTCTGCAAGCATAGCAAGTGCTTGTAACTGCTAAGTCATTTGGGGGGCTTTAAGTCATCGAAAGTGTGAGCATTTTCATGCTAGTGTTTCTATCGCTGTGATGAGCACCAAAGCAACTTGGACAGGGCTAAGTTTATCCCACTTTACAGTTGCTCACCACTGACGGAAGGCAGGGTAGGGACTCAGGTGGGGCTGCGGCAGAGCCCAGGAGGAGCACAGCTTACAAACTAGCCCCAGCCTTCCTTCTTTTACATGCAGGAGCAACCGCATGGCCAGGATAATGTGCTGAGCCCCTCCTGCTGGTGTTCTGGTTGACAGGGTCCGTTGAGGAAAAAACGGTTCTTTCAAGATGAATTTCAGGTTCAGCGAAAGCATCGGGTGGGCGAACCAGCTCCTGGTGAAATGGGCGTTGCTTTCTGGAAAGCTTCTTCTCTGTTACACAATTTACACCTTAACAAGCGATTTCTGCATACCATAAACCTCTCATCTGGAGCTGGTTGAAGGAGCCATTTGCCTAAGCAGTCCTCAGCTGGAGACCTCCCTGTTTGCCAGGTTCTCTCCTGGCTAAGTTTTGCAAAGACTCTGGAATCCTTCAGGGAGAACTCAGATAAGAAACATTGTAAACAGAAGGCAACAATCACTGACTTTAAACAAAAACCTAGGCACTGTCACACTGGAAGTTCAGCCAAAGACTTTGTGGAATCTCATTATAGCTCCCCCCTTCTGTTTAAGATATAATTGTAATATAATTATAAGTTATAATTAATAAGTGTATAATTATAAGTTATAACTAAGATATAATGTTGGAGATTATTTGGCCTTACAGAAATACAGCCTTTCCTCCCTATTGTTTTGTTTCATGATTTTAGGCAAATAAGCCTAAAATAAATTAAATAAATAAATAAATAATTAAATTAAAATAAATTAAATAATAATAATTAAATTGAATAAAACAATTAAATAAATTAAAATAAATTAAATAAATAAATAAATTAAATAAATAAAATAATATTTTAAAGCCAGTAAAGTTTTTACTGCTAGAACAAGGGTAGTAATCGCTAGAACAAGAAATCTGTTAAAGCGATATGCAGGGCTGAACGAGACTGACACATCTACAAGGCTTTCCATACATCCATTCCTGTCACATGATGTAACCCTTTTGAAAAAGTTTCCTTCGTTTCTTGCTATAAATCACAAATCATTTAGGGAGAAGTAGAGTGACCTGTCAGAAGCATCTTAAACTCTTCCCAGCCATGCTTGCTATTGCTGAACCTTAAAGGTGTAATACGACTGGATGCAGCATTCCAACCCATTTTAATTGTATCTCTTCCTTCAATATTTCTAACTGACCTCCTGTAGAAGGAGCTGTGGGCAGCGTTCCTGCCGCCAGCTCCTGGCTGCCTGGCTAGCTTATGCCCCGAAATAACAACACGGAAACGGTAATCTTTTAAACACTGCCTGGCCCATTATATCTATCCTCTTCTTGGCTAACTCTCATATCTTGCTTACCCCATATCTAATAATCTGTGTAGCACCACGAAAGTATTCTAGTGTACGTCCATCTTGGGCTGGAGCTTCATCGCGGCTGCCCTGGAGAGGAGAGGCATGGCGTCTGGCTCACTTCCTTTTCCTTCCAGCATTCTGATCTGTCTTCCCCGCCTACCTACGTTCTGACCTATCAAGCCAAGCAGTTTTCTTTATTGATTAACCAATGAAACAACAGAATGACAAATGACCTTCCCACATCAACCTCCCATCAGGATAACAGCTTTGTCTCAAATCAGCTGCTTCATTAACTACCTCACTATTTTTATTTTTACTTTTATTTTATTTTATTTTTTTTTTTGGATTTTCGAGACAGGGTTTCTCTGTGGCTTTGGAGCCTGTCCTGGAACTAGCTCTTGTAGACCAGGCTGGTCTCGAACTCACAGAGATCCGCCTGCCTCTGCCTCCCGAGTGCTGGGATTAAAGGCGTGCGCCACCATTGCCTGGCTCTACCTCACTATTTTGTTGAGCCCTCAGTTCTCTAGGATGCGTATGCCAGTCTCTAAAGATCTCAGCATTGAATTTCTGTATGACGTGCCGGTCCAGCTGTTGTAGCAGCAGCAGCCAATGCAACGATGCCCCAAACGACAACAACCAGTCCAAGCGGTTGCCGAGTTCATCTTAATATTCTTTCAACACTTACTCATCACAGGTGAGCGTTGCCATGGTCTCGACAGCTTCACTGGTATTCAGATGGCTGGCCTTGCTCTAAGGATGTACAGACGTTCAGAGGTTACATTTGAAGACACCCAAGAATTAATACAGGTATGAAGACTACAGCGTTCACTAGGGATGCTATAATTATTAGGGTGCCACTGTACAGGTTCATTCGGTAACAAATAAGGTCATGGAGCACAGCAACCAAGGGGTGATGCTGATTTAGTCTAAAAGACAAAGGAGACTCATCACCCTTAATGTTTAGCTTTCCTTCCCGTGCTTCGAGAAGGTGTAAGGCATTTGCTAATTTTCCTGAATTAATCCTGAATTGCCAAATTGCAGGAGAAGACCTGACATCCAACTCCATGCCATCGAATAGGTTCATTAACAGTAGAGCTAACTCCCACAGTGTCACGTGAGCTACATTTGAGCATCTTAATTCTGAGTGAGGATATTTTCCTTGAGGGGAGCCATAGGGCTCCAGTCAATGCTGCCTCCATGGGAGATAGTTACTGATAGCACTGAGGGTTCCTGTAGGCAGAGACCAGGTGCCCATTTGTTGCAGAAGGCCGCTTGTTTGTTCCCGGCTGCCCAGGCCATGAAATAATCACACAGAAACTATATTATTTAAATCACTGCTTGGCCTATTAGCTCTAGTTTCTTATTGGCTTTCCTAAACTAACCCATCTCCATTAATCTGTGTATTACCACATGGCTGTGAGTTACTGGGTAAAGTTCCGGCATGTCTGTCTCTGGCAAGGCTCCTTGGCGTCTCCCTGACTCCACCTACTCTCTCTTTTCCAGCCTCTGTTAACAGCTCAGCACTTTGTTAAGCCACTGGCCAAAAGCAGCTTATTTATTCATTAACCAGTACAAGCAACACACACACATAGAAGGACTTCCCACACCAGGTTCTCATTCTTACATTGTTGCCAATGTACCCAGTCAGATCTCTTGTTGGTGACTCAAATCTTACAGGTAGTAGATTTATGGAACTACTAGTATTAATCTCCTGTCCTCTAAAACCGCATGCATGAAGCATAAATATAAAATTTATGATGATCCTGGCAAGTATTAACTACAGATAACCACACTTGAAATATATTTAGACAATGAATTCCATTACCCATACAAATGGCAATTCCTTGCACCCCCACCATATGATTTATGATTTCCTTACCCTCCTTCATGGCTGAGCAGGTCCTCAGTTGTTATAAGGACCAAGTAGCTGAGACTATTTAATAACCACCACAAGAATATCCATATCTCCCCAGTTTACTCCTGTTAATCGGAGGATTAGGAACATAGGCCCAAGATGTATACTTGGTCCCTGTTACCTTTGCAGTTACCACAAACAGCACAACAAAGAACAAAGCTGTAGCATCCAGAGGTTTTCTGGTCAGTCAGACCAATGCTCCCTCTTTGCCCCACAAATTCTTAAGCTGTCCCCAAGGTGAAAGGATCAACTGTCTACTTCAATGGCTTTCTGTATCTCTTCTTTCCCCAAGTCAAGTCACCCACGTCAGCAGCCAAAGCATCCAAGGGACTTCTCTTGCTCATGTCAGTTCTGATGGTATCCACAAATTTGTGTGTCCTGTAGGAACATAAGCATACCCTCAGCCCCATTGTAAAACTTTCCCCAGTTTCCATTCTGATGTTAAAACATCACAGGCCGATTCAATTCAGCAGTTGTTTCCTATGGGTCAGTGACTTTCAGCAACTATTGTCCCTGCTTCATTAACACTAAAAAAGGCACACACCTTTAATCCCAGCACTCGGGAGGCAGAGGCAGGCGGATCTCTGTGAGTTCGAGACCAGCCTGGTCTACAAGAGCTAGTTCCGGGACAGGCTCCAAAGCTAAAAAGAAACCTTGTCTGGAAAAACAAAACAAAACAACAATCAAAAAAAATTTAAGTTAGGGGGCTGGAGAGATGGCTCAGTGGTTAAGAGCATTGCCTGCTCTTCCAAAGGTCCTGAGTTCAATTCCCAGCAACCACATGGTGGCTCACAACCATCTGTAATGAGGTTTGGTGCCCTCTTCTGGCCTGCAGGCATACACACAGAGAGAACATTGTATACATACTAAATAAATAAATAAATAAATATTTAAAAAAAATTAAAGTTAGTAAAGCATTTTGAAATCCATCCCTGGAAGTCCTTATATGCCCATTCCAGTTTATAAGCATCCCTTTTAGAGCGCGATTAGCTCTTTCAACAATTGCGTGTACAGTTATACAGTAGCCCTCTTGCCGCACGGCCAGCACAGCTTAGATGCTGAGACTGGCGGGGGTGGTGGTGGTGGTGGTGCCAGGATTGAGACATGGAGGCTTCTTTTCAGGTGGAAGAACAGCAACCTTTATTTTGCCCCAAGCTAAAGCCTTTTATACCTCTATTGCTTCTGTGGAAAACCACCTGCCAAGAAAAAACAAGAACACCCTTGTCAGTGACAGACCACAAGGAAGTTCCGCTATCAGTCAGGGGGAGTGAGGGCAGCTGGATCACAACATCCTGTAAGGAGCTTTCCGTTACAATGTGCAGAACATTGTTTCATTTTCCTAGACTTACAGTCTGGGGCATTCGCAGTTTTAATTTGTGTCAGTGTGTCCATTATAGCCATTGTCTCTAATAAATGTATAGTTACAGAATCAGGCTTTTCAGAATTTAAAGAAAGCAAATGCCTATTGAAATGCAGAGTATTACTTTTGGAATGTTTAAATCATTCACCTTGCAAAATTTGAAAACATTATTTAATTCTTGAGTAATCAGTCCAACAGTGGGGTACAACCAGCTAATATCACCCGCCCAATAATGTTTGAAAACCATTAAGAGTGTATAACTGATCTTTTTAAATCTGTACCTTTTGTGATTGGATTTTCTGTTTAATTTAAATTTAAAATAATTACGAGAATCTCCTCTTTGCATTTTTTCAGGAGCAATCAATAATCCCCAACAAGGTAAAATTCCTTGTACTACATTAAACATTCTTTCTAAGGTGTAAAAACTGACCAGAAACTGGCTTGGAGAATTAAAATCACAGATAGACAAGAGACACGAACACACGGTCATCCTTGAGAAAAGAATGCCAAGTTTATTTGTGCTCAGGGGAAGCTGATATAGGGCTCTGGCCACGTTCCAGCTCTCAGAATCTTTCAGCTGCAGACCCACCAGCCTGCCATCAAGGTCTTGTGCTCAGAGCAGGTACGGGCTGCTCAGAGCCGAGGAAAACACATTGTTTGCTCAGAGCAGCTGCAGGCAGAGGAAAAATAAGCTGCTCACAGGGAGTTCAGGGTCTGGGGGTCCACAGCCCCCAATAGCTCCTGACACTAAGGTACCTGTCTGTATTAACCTAAGTGCCCCTCGACCAAAGAATGGATAAGGAAAATGTGGTACATTTATACAATGGAGTACTACACAGCAGAAAAAAAACGACATCTTGAAATTTGCAGGCAATTGGATGGAGCTAGAAAACATCATATTGAGTGAGGTAATCCAGACTCAGGAAGACAATTATCACATGTACTCACTCATAGGTGGTTTTAAAACATAAAACAAAGAAAACCAGCCTACAAACCACAATCCCAGAGAACCTAGAGAACCTAGACAACAGTGAGGACACTAAGAGGGACTTACATGGATCTAATCTATATAGGAAGTAGAAAAAGACAAGATCTCCTGAGTAAATTGGGAGCATGGGGACCATGGGAGATGGTTGAAGTGGAGGGGAGAGACAGGGAAGGGAGTAGAGAAAAATATAGAGCTCAATAAAAATCAATTAAAAAAAGAAAAAAAAATTTTTAGGCTCTTTATCAATAGAAGATTATTTCTATGAGTTTTTGCCTTAGCAGACCTATTATTTAATAATCTAATAACCTGTTGTTACAGTTGTTACATTTTAATAGAATTTAGCCAAGAGTCTCCAAAAAGCAACTTAAAAAGCACAGCCAAATACTCCATAGTGATAAATAGGCAAGAGCACACCCGATGTTAGTTTAAAATTGTGATTTTTGTTCTTTTAGTTCATTTACTATGAAAATTGACCCTTCATTCAAGCATTAATCAGATGATTGGGAGGAGAGGGGAAGAGAACACCCGCCACCAGATGAATGGCTAATATCTATGGCAATTCTTTTTAAACATTTTTTTTTATTTTTATTTATTATGTATACAGCGTTCTGTCTGCACACCAGAAGAGGGCACCAGATCTCATTACAGATGGTTGTGAGCCACCATGTGGTTGCTGGGAATTGAACTCAGGACCTCAGGAAGAGTAGTCAGTGCTCTTAACCTCTGAGCCATCTCTCCAGCCCC
>NW_026068121.1:1566479-1587994 GCF_014885135.2 Alexandromys fortis
GGGGGGATCTCTGTGAGTTCAAGGCCAGCCTGATCTAGAAGAGCTAGTTCCAGGACAGGAACCAAAAAAACAAAACAAAACAAAACAAACAAACAAACAAACAAACAAACAAAAAAAACCCCAAAAACCTATAGAGAAACCCTGTCTTTAAAATCAAAAAAAAAAAATTGCAATAATTGTGCAGTTAACGCTTTTCCAACAAGCATTTTAGCAATTGTGTATTTTGTTGATCCTGAAATAGGGAGTTTAAGTCCCTGCCAAATCCTGGAATCCTTAAGTACACGGGCACACTTCTTACCTCCGGTTCTGGAGTGTTGGATCCCTCCTTTCTCCAAACACCACCGCACTGGACACCGAGTGCAGCTGTTCTGTTCTGTGCGGGTCCAAGGGTCACTCCGAGATGAATTTTAGTTTTCTGCAGCAGGGAAGTCCAGTCTCTGAGGGACTCAATTCCCCTTGCTTCCCCAAAAGTCATTTTGTTGTTGTGGTGGTGGTGGTTGTTACACAACTTAAACCTAACAAGCGATTCCTGCAAACCATAACTTCTCATCTGGAGCTGGTTGAAGGAGCCATTTGCCTAAGCAGTCCTCAGCTGGAGACCTCCCGGTTTGCCAGGTTGTCTCCTCACTAAGTTTTCTTTTTAATTTTTATTTATTTATTAAAGATTTCTGACTCTTCCCCGCCACCGCCTCCCATTTCCCTCCCCCTCCCCCAATCAAGTCCCCCTCCCTTGTTAGCCCAAAGAGCAATCAAGTTTCCCTGCCCTGTGGGAAGTCCAAGGACCACCCACCTCCATCCAGGTCTAGTAAGGTGAGCATCCAAACTGCCTAGGCTCCCACAAAGCCAGTTCGTGCAGTAGGATCCAAAAACCCATTGCCATTGTTCTTGAGGTCTCAGTAGTCCTCATTGTCCCCTATGTTCAGCAAGACCGGTTTTATCCCAGGCTTTTTCAGCTCCAGGCCAGAGGGCCTTGGTGAGTTCCCGATAGAACATCCCCATTGTCTCAGTGTGTGGGTGCACCCCTCGCGGTCCTGAGTTCCTTGTTTGTGCTCTCTCTCCTTCTGCTCCTGATTTGGACTTGAGATTTCTGTCAGTGCTCCAATGTGGGTCTCTGTCTCTGTCTCCTTTCATCCCCTGATGAAGAACCCAAAGAAAAACATATAGGCATCCTCCTCACTAAGTTTTGCAAAGACTCTGGAATCCTTCAGGAAGAACTCAGATAAGAAACATTGTAAACAGAAGGCAACAATCACTGATTTTAATCAAAGCCTAGGTGCTGTCACCCCCGGAACTGAAGCCACGTGCAAGTGTAGTATCTCTCACTAGGCCTCCAACATGGGACATCAGTGAAGAAAAAACGCAGGTCTACAGGCCAAACCCGTGGGGGCATTTTCTCAACTGAGGGTCCCCTTCTAAAATCACTCTACTTGTGTTAAGTTGATATGAAACTAGCCAGGTCACCGGGAAAATAAATCCACAGGTAACTACAGCTGGAGGACTTTAACTTTATAAATAGTCCATGTACCAATCATGTTTTATTTATTTTTAGTTTATTATTACTGTTGTTGTTATTTGCAGTTTTGAGGATGGAAGCTAGGTTACTGTGTTATTGGCAAGTGTTGCCTAGTCACGATTCGTCCACACCTCGTGCTCCTCACTGGGCTTGGGGCATGGCTCAGGAGTAAGGACACCCTCACCGCACCTCATCCCTCCATTCCCACCTAGAATCCCCCAGTGAGGAGCTGGAGGCACGGACAGGGTGGAACACCGCCTAAAATTCCCCAGTGAGGGGCTGGAGGCATGGGCAGGGATGGAGGCTTCCATCAGCTAGAATCCCCCAGTGAGGGGCTGGGATGTCAGAGGTGGAACCCTGCCTAGAATGCCCCAGTAAGGGGCTGGGGGCATGGTCAGGGGTGAAACCCCTACCTAGAATCCCCCCAGGAGGAGTTGGGGTCATGGTCAGGGATGGCTGCTCCCCCAGCCAGGGCTAGAATCCCCAGTGAGGGACAGGCTCTCTACAGGATAGAAGGGTTGGTCTAAGCACTTACCTAACATGTCATACAAGGCCATGGCTTCCATTCCCAGCCCTGCTGGCTTTCTGGTTCTTGGGGAATCTTCTGTCTTGCTTCCAAACTGGGAGTTGAGCTTACTGTCCCTTTTAGAGGCCCTCGGTGGTTAGTCTGCCACAGCTTGGGCTGAGCCCTTCCAAACTGAAGGGAAAGGAAAAAAATCACCTCAGGAATTCCATGACAGTAAGTGGCAGGGAAGTCACAAGATTGCTTGGTAACCTTTATGGGATGTGTGCCAAGAACAGGGCTTCCCCCACCTGCAGGCCTCTGAGGCACTGCCGGTTCCCCCGTGAATTCTGAAGAGCCAGGGTGGGGTGTGTGTGGGGAAGGTGAGGGGGTGGGGTAGGTCTGAGAGGATTGGCTCAGGGTACCACAGGAACAGGAAGTGTCTATTTCCTTCTGGAAGCCTAGGGCCGCCAGCCACCTTCAGCTGCTTTCTGCTTGCTCCCCAGGACCGCTGGAAACCTGATGTAACCAAAATACATTATTCACTGGCAAGGAAGAGCAACTTGGAGTCACCCCGAGAAGGGAGAGGTGAGGAAGAGGTTAAGTTTGAGCAAGAGGAAACTTGACTCAATAGTTTCGATATTTGCTTGCTGCCTAGATGTGTCATGGGCTTATACTAATAATAATTGTGAGTGATAGAGTGAATACTTATGAGCTATTATATATAGACAGCTTACCGCAGTATAGATTCTTGTATACTGATACAAATTCAAATTATATTTGTTATATTGAATATGCTCCTATTTCTGTTTACAGTTGTTAAGTTGGGTTGGGAGCATAACCCCAGTCCCTGGCATCCATGCCAGCCCCCTGGCCTGGGAACTCCAAATCCCAGAATGCCAGGTGGTCAGGACCACTCTGACAGGGTATTTAAGTGGGCTCCCAGAGGAGGAACACGTGGTCCTGGGTTTGCATGTGCTCCCCACTTTTCTGTCTCCCCACCATGCTCTCGGCCACCAGAGAGCGCTGCACTTAATAAAACATGGGCATTTTATTTGGTTTTATCTGTTTTAATCGGATTTTTGTGCACTGGCAGAGCGACTTGTCTTAGGATTTTTTTCCTAACAACAATATTTGTACACCCATGCAAAGTTATTTTGTCATATTGTATGCATGCATGTTTCTGCCTCTGATCAAGATACTTATACATTGTTTATATTGAGGCCATTGTACTTATTTGCTGCACAATTGTTTAAAGATTGTCTAACATTCTAATAGAAAGTCTTAGTCTTTAAGCTATATAGAGTAGGTATTAAGATTCATAGGTCAATAGTTATCCATGTTTGTCATACTTATAGTTAGACTAATCAGGTTCTTTAGATAAATAGAGATTGCATTCTGCATAGACTGATAATCTTCAACCACTTCAAAAAGCCATAAAATATGGCATTTAAATAATTTAGGGTTCTGTTGATGTGAGACACAGCTGCTCCTGAGAGCACCGATCTATTCCCGAGAGAATGATGAGTCCCAAAGACACTCCATTTGGACCTTGTTTTCTTCTTGACAAATCTGGCTTTTCGGGCAGGAAACGGCCCATGCATCAACCACTGGCAAAATGCACAGTTCCTGGACTGGACAAGCAGGATACTGTCACGAGCCATTTCCCCCCTAAAAATCATTACAGAAACCATCACCCTGGGGGGTCTGCAGAGAACCCCATACCCATAATTATGTTCTATTGAGAACCTGCCCCACACCCAATTAACTGTTAATCTGTTAGCAGAACCCGCCTCACATTCCAGCTATCCAGGGAACCAGGTGTGGCAACTTGTGACTTCTTGGCCTACCTGTCCGACTGTAACCTGGCCTACTTGACCTGGAACACGCGGCAAGAATCCAGTTGCCCTGCCCCCCATTCCTTACCATATATAAACTGTAACCCATCCCTAATAAACGGAGGCTTTGACAAATCTGCTTGGCCTCCTTCTTCTGTCTTAGCTCATTCCCTTCTAGGTAGCGCCCCTCCAAGACCCTGGAATAACTGATTGCAGGGTGGGTTACAAACCCCTAGACTAGTGACCCACCCAACGCAATCGACAGGATACAAGAAGAAAAAAAAAAGACTGCCAAACCTTGCCAAGACAGGGTAAGGCCATTCTAAAATTTTCCTGCCTCTGAAAACGGTCTGCCAGTTACTCTAGGCCTTAGCCAAAGTTGGTTGCTCCAATGTTGCAAATGAGACTTTGGGTGATTGCCCAGGTATCCAGTTGTCTCTGTCCTCTACTGCACATTTTGGAAGCAGCTTGATTGCTCTTCCTGCCTACTCAAGTAATATTGTCTCCCTTCTCAGGCCTTCAATGGGGTTGAAGACTAGATAGTCATAGATACTTTCCTCTCATGACTTAGCCAAGCCACTTCTAATACAAGACTTAGACTCCTTAGGATAGGATAATTATTGGAACATTTAACATATGTTTCTTGCTTAATATTATTTATATTGGTTGTAATTCTAATTTTTATACTTGATATCTGTTCTTATTGTATATAGTTTTGTTGGGTTTGGAACTCTCTTATTTAGACAAAAGAGGTGATGGGGAATCTCTTTCAGCCAATGGCCTTTAAGAGGCTGGACCAGGTTGGGCGTGGCCTTGGGTACCAAAAAGGTGAGTGCCTGCCCCCTCCCCTCTTCTCTTGCCTGGATGCTGGATTTGATTCCTGTTCCCCATTCCTGCAGAGGACTGTCATCTGTGAGTCCCCCTAAATAGAGAACCCCTTATTATACTCATTTCTGAGTTAGTGTAGGATTAATTTATTCAGATTCCCCTTCACATCCCCATCCCCAGGCCCACGTGGACGCCCCCATCCCCAGGTCCACGTGGAGGCCGCCGTCAGAGCTACTGGGTGTGGGCTCTCAGAACCTGTTTCCTTAAGAGGACTTTGTGATTGTGTCCGCTGTCAGTGTTTGATAAGTGCTGTTAGTAGAAAACAAAGATCCTATCAGAGAGAAGGGCCTGAGTGTTGATAATGTTGAGTCCTAATCTGCAGATGTCAGGATGCTGTGACTTTTGTCCAATGGTAAAGTATCAGCACATCACTGGGGACAGACACCTGCCATTCACATGACAGGTGTTTCTATGGTAGGTATGCTGTATGTTGCCAGGAAGGCAGCACCATGGAACCTGTCACCAGGACTTCACAATCAGGGCTCTGTACATTTGCCCTATGTTAGAAATTGGGCAATAATAATAATAATAATTAATAATACTAACAATAGCCATGAAAATAAGAGGAAGACCAGCTGGGGGAAATGGGATGGGCAGGCATGGGAGGGAGAGAAAAGGGGGAAGAGGGAGATACAATCATAACGCATTAGATATGGGATTGCCAAGAAGGATGTTCAATTAAAAATTAAGTTAGGAAAATTAAATTGGGAGCTCGGGAGATGGCTACGTGGTTAAACCCAGGGCCACTCTTGCAGAGGACCAGAGTTCAATTCCCAGCACCCATTTCAGGCTCACCACCATTTGTAACTCCAGCTCCAGGGGATCCAGTGCCCTCTCTTGGCCTCTTTGGTTGCTGTATGCATGTATCAGCGCCCCCCATCTACAGACATATACACATAAATAAATAATAAAATAAATCTCTAAAAAAATTAGAATCCTAAATGCAAAGCCATAACCACCAGTCCTAATATAGTAACATTATGTAAGTACATATTTTGGTCTCAAATATTTTCTGTTTCATAAAGGAAAAGTATACAAGATTGACATTGAATATGGAAACTCCCAGAAATGGAAAGACGTGGCTGCTGGCATGGCTGTTATGGGGGTGACCAGTTGCTCCTTGACTTCATTTGTGCTTGCTCTGTAGGAGGGACCCCACACCTACTCTATAAACACCCGGTCCCAAACACAGGCTGAAGAGGCCTTATGCCCTCAGGGTGCTGAAGACTGCCATTTGATGGAGCCAACCCACTGTCAAACCACCTTCTAAACATCTGTTTCTATCCACAGCAAAGGCAAGAATCCCATCTTTACAGGGACTAGAGAGGGGAATGCAGAAGATGCTGAGGATAGAAGATGGGTAAGTGCCCTGCCCTAAACCAGGCACTATTTATACTACCCCGATGGCTGGGGGAAGGGGGCAATCACTGTAGGAGGGGTGGGGCCTATATAAGAGCTATAAGATAAGAGCTGCAAATGGTCCTTGTTGCTGGCTTTTGGTCTTGGTTGCTTTTAGACTCATGGGAAGATGGAACCTCAGGGTTGAAGCCTGTGCTGGTTAGAACTGCTCCTGTAGAATAAAGAGGTGGGGGGGGGAGGGTGGAGGAGGAGGGGGGGAAAGAGAGAAAGAGAGAGAGAGATATCAACCCCTTGAAGAGAGACAGAGAGATGGGAGAGGGGAGAGAGGAAGGTGGGTGATGCATGTGGACACTAGGGACAGACTGTTTCCTGTCAGGAGCCATTTCCCCACTAACAATCATTACAGGAACCATCACCCTGGGGAGTCTGCAGAATGCCCCTCACCCAATTAGCAGCAATCTCTTAGCGGAACCGCCTCACATTCCAGCTATCCAGGGAACCAGGTGTGGCCACTTGACTTCCTAGCCTACCTCCTGGCCTACATGACCTGGAACACGCGGCAAGAATCCAGTTGCCCTGCCCCCCATTCCTTACCATATATAAACTGTAACCCGTCCCTAATAAACGGAGGCTTTGACAAAACTGCTTGGCCTCCTTCTTCTGTCTTAGCTCATTCCCTTTCAGGTAGCGCCCCTCCGAGACCCTGGAGTAACTGGATTGCGGGGTGGGTTACAACCCCTAGACTGAGTAACCCAGACCCCAAAAGCAATCCACAGTTTCCTTCAAGGGCGTCCCCCTTAGTAACCTACTTCTTCCAACTGGTTTCCCCTCCCTAGTTTTCTGCCTTCCCAGGTCCATTAAGCCTTGAGGACAATGATTGGATCAGAGGAGGTCAGAGTCTCCGGGACCCAGTCACCTCCTATGGGAAACTGCTGTATCAGGTACCAAGCCTTCAACAGCGCAGCCTGGCCAGGAGCTCACCGTCTCACCGGCCTCGGTGTCCTGAGGGCTGAGATGAGATTTGTGTCACCGCATTCCGCTAGCCCAGCCAGAAACATCTTATTTACATATTACATAAGCGTGCGGGTGGCTTATGAAGGCACACATACCATGGCATGGTCCTCCTGTCCCACTGAGTGGGTCCTGGGAGGCAGGTGCCTTTACCTGCAGAGCCCTCTCGCTGGCCCAGCCAATTTTAACACATAAGCTTTTGGGAGAACATTTGAAGCCTGGTCTTTAAGGAAGGTTGTGTAAGAAAGAGAGGAGGAGCTTATGGGGTTGTTTTAGAGCAATGCTTCTCAACCTTCTTATTGCTGGTCCTCATGTTGTGGTGACTTCAAACTGTAAAATAATTTTGTTGCTACTTCTTAACTGCATTTTTGCTACTGTTATTAATCGTAATGTAAATATCTTATACGCAGGATATCTGATATGTGACCCCTATGAAAGGGTCATTTGATCCCAAAGGGGTCGCGCCCCACAGGTTGAGCACTGCACGTTTAGAGGTCTGTCTCTGGCTTTCAGTTCTCATTGCTGTGACAAAATCCCCGAGAATGACAACTGAAGGAGGGTTTACTGAGGTTCACAGCTCCAGGGTGCGGCATGGCGAGGAAGACGGGGAGGCAGGAGTGAGGTGATGGTAGAGATGAAAGAACCGTTTGTCCCGCCCAAAGGAGGGTGGGGGTTTCCCTACCTTCCGCAACCCTGAAAGTTGCCCTCCTGTTAACAAGGTGACACCGCGTGTCCCTGCAGGAAGGTCCTGAGGCTGCAGTGCCTTGGTCTGTCCGGCGGACCCGAGGCGAGCGCAGGGCAGGAAGCAGGCTGAGAGCTCCATCCCAGCCAGGCCGGCTACAAAACTGCCTCCCAGCAGCGCCACCTGCCGACCACACCCCGTACTATCCCGCCTCTCTTTCCCTGGCAGGCTTCCTTGAAAAATGTCTTAGGGTGTTTGTGTGCGCCTGTGTTTGCAGGCACGTGTTCGTGTGTGTGTTTGTGTGTGCATGTGCGCACGTGCATCTATGCATGTGGTCACGTGTTAGGGGTACGTGGTTATGTATATTCATACACAGCCACAGGTCAATCTTGGGTGTCCTCCTTCATTGCTCCTCACAGTTTTGTTTTTATTTTAAATCCTGTGCGTGTGTTTGTGTATGTACACGTGTGTATATCACCCTGTCTGTCACTCATGGCCCTAGACTCCACAGCTCAGAAAGAAAACACTGAGTGAGTTTCTTCAAGAGCAAAAACTCTCAGCTCCCCCCACTCCCCCCACCCCCCACCCCCACCCCGTCTTTCTTCCTCTCTTTCTGTTTGTTTCCTTCTGGATCCCGGATCAGGCTCAGACCGCCCCAAACACCAATTTCAAGCCCCAAAGAGATCCTTTATTAAGCAAAAAAGGAGAGAGACTGGGTAGATGAATCTGAGCAGGCAGGCATCACAGACAAGGGGGGGCGTCTGTGATAGGGTATGCTGGTCAGTCCTGATTGGATATCTAGGGCACTGCAGGCATTTTAATAGCTGGACCTTGGTGGCGTTAATCCCAAAGATTCGGAGGACTGGTCCAAATCACCGCGAATTAAAGCAAGCAATCAATGAAAGCGAGCTTTTTTATTCATGTACACAGTTCTTCGCCTTGGGAGGTGGTCTGTACACACCTACAACCACAGCATGCTCCCGTTCGTTCCTATGGCTCTAGTGTAGGAACTGCTCCTGGGGCTTCCTGTTCCTGGGGCTGCATTTTCTTCGCTTCAGATGTAAACACAGCAGCTACCAGACTGTGGAGTCAATGCAGTTAATTGGCCTTAATGGAAATCACAAAATGTCCTCCATTCTGCAGAAGAGTGTGGGCATTTCGGGCCACACTCTGGGTTTGGTTTGGGAGTCCCGCAGTGGGTGGGGGACAGGCAGTGAGTGGGAGTTTTATTGGGGGAAGGGATGGAAGTGGGGGGAGGGAAGAGAAAAGGGACACAGAGTGGCTTCATGGGGAGAAGGGACAGAGAGAGAGAGAGAGAGAGAGAGAGAGAGAGAGAGAGAGAGAGAGAGAGAGAGAGAGATGCCTACCTCTTCAGAGGTGTAGCAGGAAATGGAGTGGGAATGAACAGCACTTGTCCCTTAAAGGGGGCATGGCACACACGTACAGACTATGTAGTGATGTTTCAGCCATAGCATCCTGGGCTGGCCAGGGTACTGCCTGAGTGCATGCTGCCAGGTGACAGGGGCATGCCAGCATAATGCCTGCCTCCTAATAGCTAGTTTAATGAGAGAAAACAAGTTAACTCTGGGTCAAGATCTTCTGCTCACAGCACACCACGACTCAGCTGAAGCCCTCCTCTGATGACACCGAAACACTGAGTGTCTACTGCCTTTGTGACCCCAGTACCAGTCCCTACTCCTGGCACACCCTTGAGTCTTAAGGAGCTCACTACCACCAATCCAGCTACCCTCTTGTGATGGGCACAGGTGTTCATCCATGATGCTCCGGAGATGAAAGATGAAACCAGGTCCCTTGGAGCTGCCGCAGTTCCAATAACTGAAACAATAAGGACCCAAGCCAGTTACCTCAGCCCAGAGAGCAGCACTGATCGATCTGACCCAGGCTCTCAGGTGGGGAAGAGCAAAGTCCTCTCCCATATACACAGACAGTCGCTAACTTATACTGCCCAGTGTGTCCACAGTATAGTTCACAGAGCCAAGGGGCTTCTCACCACTGCGGAGAAGGACATTCAAAATCATTGGCCCCACTAGAAGCTATTTGACTTCTGTTATGAGTTGGTATCCTCCACTACCAAGGAAATCAAAAGGAGATTCCCGTCGGGTGGGTAGAGGCCATGTGCAAGCCAGCCTGGGTCCTCAAGGTCTGGGCTTCCAGTAAGACATACGCAGCCACAGACAAACTCCTTCAACTTCAGTAGTCCCATCTGAAGAGTAAAGAAGCCAAAGAGCCAATGGAAATTCGCTGTAGACTATGGGAACACCAACCAGTGTTCTTTACAAATGCCAGGAAATTTACATGATGTAGAGGATATAGTCTTAAAGCCTAGAAATTACAACCCAGTGTTCTTTGGCACCACAGACTCACCACACATATTCTTTAGCATACCACTTCATGCGGGCTCTGGAGATATTACTATTTTTCCCTGAAATAATAAACAATACAGATTTTAAAAACTGCCTCAAAGCTGTAAGACTAGCCCAGTCCATTACTCATGTGATGATAAGATGGTCACTAGAAAAGCTACCCAAACCAAATTGCCTGCTTAAGGTATGCAGATGATATGTTGATTGCAGGATACAATAAGGACACTGTTTAAAACTATATGGAGACAGGAATCGATACCCTGGTACATGATGGCTGAACCATTAATAGAGACAATGTGAAAGGACCGGATACCTCAACAGAGTTTCTAGGCCTGCCATGGATATCTGAAGGAGCCATGATCCTATATGGCTTATTGCAAGGATTTTAAATGTCCTCCAACAGATACAAAACCCAGATGATTTCCACTGCAGACAGGAGCAAAGAGAAGCTCTTGAGACAGCCTGCTAGCTCATCTCTGTGAATGCAATTTGACCAATATTGAACAAGATGATACCCTAATTATGGATATCATATTTATTGGCGAATATGGCAACTGGGGACTCTTTATAAAGCAAAAGGGAGTCCACCAACATTGTCCCGTTGACTTCTATTGCAAACACTTCCCATATGTGGAGAACAGATACTCTCTCTTTGAGAAACAAATCTGGACATTTTTTTTAAAGATTTATTTATTTATTATGTGTACAGTATTCTCAGTATTCTGTCTGCATGTATGCTGTAGGCCAGAAGAGGGCACCAGATCTCATTACAAATGGTTGTGAGCCCCCATGTGGTTGCTAGGTATTGAACTCAGGACCTCTGGAAGAGCAGGCAGTGCTCTTAACCGCTGAGCCATCTCTCCAGCCCAAATCTGGACACTTTTTGAAGCATGCAGAACCCGACACTCAGCCATGACTCACACCAACTCACACCAACCACCTGTGGTCATAAAAGTACCCTTTACAATGATGGATTGGATCCAGTCACAGACAGAGTCTTTCACAGGCTTAACTATGGAAGGAAAGGTATTACAGTGGAAATGCTACCTATCTGACTTTCTTCATAACCAGGATGTGGCAGCAAAGGGGTCTGTGCCTTCATGCACTGCAGTACGCCGCTCCCGCCAGCAGAAGAGACGACCGCAACAGGATTCTTCTCAGAACACACTTTATTGGAGCACTTACACTTGAGGTTGTAAAGAGGCAAAAGACCCCGTCCCCGTGAAGCAGAAGAATATATACGGTGCCAGACAAAGCCCTGACGTGTCATCAACCCAATGGCTCAGGCCAGAATGGAGTGATCGTGCTTAAATTATGATTGGCCAGATCGGATGGCCAGATGAAAGACTCCCCGCGTTGGGGGGGGGGGGGGACTGGCGCGCATGTGCTGTGCGCGCGCATGCGCACAAGTTGTCTGTCAAGTTTGACGTGGAACAGCAAACAGCGCCCAGGCTCCGTGCCCCTGACATGACAGCGCCATGGTGCGCGCTACATCTCCGCGCGCTATATCTCCGCACGCTACAATGCACTGAGGAAATAGCTCAGTTGCCCATAACACCCATCCCTAAACCACTCACCCCTTCCCCCAAAGAGGCACCTGTTGGACTGTGGGATCAATGGTCACAGCAGTTGGCTAACACATGGTTCACTGATGGCTCATCAGCCCCTCATGGGACCAAAGCTAAATGGAAAGCCATGGCCTATAGACTAAGGGATGGAATGGACCCTTACTGAGGAAGGAACCACAAAGCTAGTGCAACACGCTGAAGTAATAGCAGCACTGGCTATAAGACAAGGAAGGCAAAGGGGAAATCTATATATTCTCCAGAACATGGTCTGTGTGCTATGGTATAGCCATATGGTAATCAAGATGGAAAACCACTAACTGGAAGATAAATGGTCAAGAGAAGCATGGATAGAAATGATAAAACTGAAGAAAAACATCAAAATGTATATGGCCCAGGTAGAGACTCACACAGGCAAGACAGATGAGACATCTAAAAGTAATGAAATAACGGGCAAATTGGCACCGTGTTTAACCAAGACTAAAATACTAAAATTTACTAGGGAACAAACTCAGAGCTGTTGTAGGTACTCTATCACCCTGTGTGAAGATGGGTTGCCATTTTACTGTGCCTGCCTAAGGCATCCGATTGGTCTAATAAAGAGCCGAATGGTCAATAGCTAGGCAGGAGAGTGTTGAAATAAGAGCGGCGGGGCTGCGTCCCCAGCACCCCAGCCGCCTGCTAGCTTATGCCCGAAATAACAACACACAAACTGTATTCATTTAAAGACTGTTTGGCCCATTTCTATCTAGCCTCTTCTAGGCTAATTCTCACATATTAATTTAGCCCATTTCTAATAATGTGTGTAAGCACCCCAAGGTGCGCTTACCGGGAAGATTCTAGCCTACGTCCATCCTGGGTCAGAGCTGCCTGGGAGAGCGGAGCCTGGCGTCTCTGCTCCAGAGAGCAGAGCTGTCGAGTCTGTCTGGGAGCAGAGCAGAGTCTGACCTCACTTCCTCTTCCTCCCAGCATCCTATTCTGTTTACTCCTCCCACCTATGTTTTAACCTATCAGGGCCAAGGAGTTTCTTTATTGCTTAATCAATGAAATCAAAAGATTGATATATGACACTCCCACATCAGGAGAGAACAGATGGGACTTCCAGGGAGAGAGAGAGGAGCCAGAGGTTGGAATCTAGTGCGGCAGGAGACGCCAGTGAGACACGGAGGAAGTCAGAGGCCCTGAATGGAGGAGAGGTCAGAAGTCAAGTGGCAGAGCACAGATGAGTGGAACCAGGTTCATTTAAGTTTTAAGAGCTAGTTGGGAATAAGCTTAAGCTAAAGACCAAGGTGTTATAATGAATAATAAGTCTCTGTGTCGTTATTGGGGAGTGGGGGATCTAAAGGAAGTTCAATGAGAAAGAGTAGCTACACAGAACAAATCAGCAAAGATGGTAGACTATGCATTCAATAAACCTGAAAGTTTGCCCCAACACTAAAAAATGAGGCAAAATGGAGATGCTGGTTAAATCAGGAACCCAGACTGGAAAATTAAAAATCCCAAGAGTGTTGGAAGAAATCCACGGACTATGTAAAATGCAAGGACATACAGGGACACGTGCTTTGCTCCAATGGATTAATAAAAGGGGCCTCAAAGTATCCTGGCAGGCCGGCAAACAGGCTATAGAGACTGCCACCTTTGTCCAGCACTTAACACCGGAGTCAGACATCAAGTACGAGCTGCAACATGGCCACTTAAACAATTTAATTATGAACTACAAATAGATTTCACTGGACCTTAGAATGCGCACAGGGGCCTACATGCCTGCACCCTTGTAGATGGAAGTGCAGGGATTGGATTTGCTGAAGAAAGGCATAGACCAGACCAGTTGGTAACAATGCACACACTCTGGTGTTTGAGATCCAGATCCGGCTGCCCAATAATTATCAAGTCGGATCAAGGAACGCACTTGAAGGTTCTAAAGTCCAGAGGTGGTCTGGGACTATGGGCATACAATGGGCCTTCCACCACAGGCTGGGCCCTCCCGCATTGATCACTAATTAAGAAAATACCCTATAGGCTGTCCCAGGCCCTGTCTTATGGAGGTGTTTTCTCAGTTGAGGCTCCTTCCTCTCTGATGATTCTAGTTTGTGTCAAGTTGACATAAAACTAGCCAGAACAGTATCCATATGCCAGAGGGATAACTACCAGTCTCCTTTGCTGCACCACCAGACACTGGTTCCATCTTGTTCTTCAGACTCCTCTGTCTCCCCATCACCCCTGGGAGCCTCCACGGGTCTCTCAGATTCCCCAGGACTTCTTTTGTTATTTATTTATTATGTATACAATATTCTGTCTGTGTCTATGCCTGCATGCCAGAAGAGGGCACCCAACCTCATTACAGATGGTTGTGAGCCACCATGTGGTTGCTGGGAATTGAACTCAGGACCTTTGGCAGAGCAGGCAATGCTCTTAACCACTGAGCCATCTCTCCAGCCCTGTTGCTTGAGCTTTATCTTCTTCCATTTGTCTACCAGTGACTGAATGTTCACGGTATGCTTTCTCCCTTTCCTTTTGTGGCCAGGATTTGCAGCTTGCAGTGAAACCATGATGCTAAGGATTCTGACATGTGCATGTGGGCGGCTGCCTGGAAGACTTACCTCATGCTGGCCTGCCATCCAAGCCCAGATCCTGTACTCCGATTCATGCATCCCGAGTCATATGCCCCGACGTTTACTCCCTCTACAAGTTGTTGGTGCAGCACTACAGAACCAGTTCCAGGAACAAGTCATCACTATGGAGGATGAAAACCTGAAGCATGGCTATGATCAAAGTCGGCACCCGCCACCATTGGGCAGTTCTGGGGAGCCCAACAGACCCACGGAGGCTCCCAGGGGTGACGAGGAGGCAGAGGAGTCTGCAGATCCCACACTATCCCCGGGAAAGCGAGAGAATAGCAGGTCTTTGTGAAGGTACTTTTAAAAAGTGGACTCAGGAAATTGGAAGGAAAGCTGTCAGCACAGATTTGGATGCACGGGGAAGAACAGACGGTGAAGCTACAGACGGCGATGCTGTGGTCCACGCTGTAGCCAGGAGCCATGTGGAAGACCATGATGGTGCAGCCACTGACTATAAAGGGCGAGGAAGCTTCTTCGGCAACAGTGTGGGATTTGCAGTTGAGAAACAGGGACATAGAAGAGTTCTGTGACAAACCTTACCCCCACCCCAAGCAAACAGTCTGGACTGGAAGCCATCGAAGAGGCTTCTTTAAACTTGTGATAAGGATGCTGAAGTGTAGCTCTCCACAACTGATGGCTTCCAGGAGGGGTGTGGGTAGGGAAAGACTCAGTTTTCTCTAAGAGTCTGGCCACTGGGAGTTTGCCCACGCTCCAGTGAATATAAGGACAACATAAATTGGACTTGGTATTTCTTCTTCTTCTTTTGTTTGGGGGGGGGGGGCAGCCATGATAGTGAGCGGTGGACCTGGAAGGACTGAGAAGTGGATGGACTCAGAGTGCATTATGTAAAATTTCCAAAGAATCAGTGAAAATGTTAAGTTAAAAAAATTCTCATTTGTGGTCCTCATCAGCACTGTGTATGCCCCCAGGACCAGGGGATGGAGCGTGACGGGCATAATACAAAATGCCCTTTAGACATGTCAAAGTGTCCCCAGACTAGAACCCATTGATATCACTCATTCCAGAGAACCAGACACAGGACCGGAACTCCACAATGCCTGCTGGACAGTGCGGTGTTCTGCACATCTTCAGGACGGCTGGAGGGATGCCACCGTGACTTACTCTGTGGCTGGAGAGTCTCCCATGGAATCCTGACCCTTCACAGGAGACTACTGTGAGAGACTGAACCCAACCTTCAGCTAAGAGATGTGGCACAGATGAGCAACCTTGGGGGGACAGGCTTAGGACTGTAGTCAGGAGCTTGGAGTAATGAAATAGAACTTGTTACACCAACTACGCTGAGTTCCTCCTTGCTTGTGACCGAAGGGAACAGGAGTGTGGTGGAGTGGAGGGAAGAGAGGAGGGGGAGTCCGGTAGAGGGGAAGCTCAAGCTCTGGGGATCTGGCACCTTCTTCTGGCTCTGCAGACAATTGCAGTCATGTCCACAATCCCAGACATACACGGAATTAAAAATAATAAAAATTAATCCTAAAAAAGTCCCCAGGCAATTACAGTATATTGTTTGAGAAAACGGCCATAGTAGACTCCCTGTAGGGCCCTCAACCTCTCCAGCAGCTGGTACTTAGGCTAGTGTGCCTGGCGCCCATTCTCTCCTGCTGAATGGAGCTTAAGTACAGTCAGCTGCTGGTCGCCTCCAACACTTAAGTTCCATTATTGCATCCTCAGGTTTATCTTGCTATCCCGCCCTTTGCTGTTGTTCACAGCCTGGTAGGTGTCCTACTCCGGGTTACTATCCTTGTGATGAAATGCCATGGCCAAAGCAACGTGAGGAGGAAGGGGTTTGTTTAACTTACATCTCCATGTTGTAGTTCATCAGTGAAGGAAGCCGGGAGGCAAGCAGACCGAAATCCGGAGGCGGAGCGGGCGCAGAGGCCATGGAGGGTGCTGCTGCTGGCTTGCCCCTCATGGCTTGTTCAGCCTGCTTTCTTATAAGAACTCAGACCACCAGTCCAGGAACGGCACCACCACAGTGAGCTGGGCCCTCCCTATTAGTTGCTAATTTAAAAAATGCCCTCAGGGTTGCCTACAGCCCAGTCTTAGTGGGGCATTGTCTCAGTTGAGGCTCCCTCCTCTCAGGTGACTCTAGCTTGTGTTAAGTCCACAAGAAACTAGCCAGTACCGTAGGGCTACAGTTTGCTTTTCTCTCTGGCTTTGCGCCGCCCCCTGAGCTACTATGAGAGCCTGTCCTCAGAGAGGAGGCTTCCGGGTCTGACCCTGTGTCTGAACTCATGGTATCTTCAGCAGTTAAGATCTCCCCTTCAAGTTCTGTGGTGAAACCAAGAGTGTCTGAGCAGCCAGCCAGAGCTGCTTTGAGATTCTAGCTCAGTTAGGTTTCTGCTCACTGTAAACTTAAGCTTCTGTTTCACAGAACAGAGCTGTGCCCATCCCTGTAACTATCCAATGTCCTCTAAGGAATGTTTGGGGTGGCCATCCTTAGCTGCTGATCTTGTTCCTGTGACCAGGCTTGCTTGCAAAAATCCCCTACCCTGCAGTCTTGCCCTATGGAGGGAGCTTGAGAATCGAGTTCAGGGCTACTCTCTGGAACCCCACCTAAGGGGACACAGCCGCCAATTCAGGTCTGGTGTACACAGAATTGAGCTTTCTTTGATTTGGCTCTAATTTGTGATCAGTGGTCTTCTTTTCCCGTGTCTGTGGGATTAATGCACTGGCCCTGACATGTGATGTTTGGAGATCTTGGGCTCCCCTGAAGAACAACTTGAGGAGATGTTTCTCATGTCTGGGACTGGGGATTTTATTAAATTGTCTATGACGGTTGTGGGGTGGGCATGAGGACTCCAAGTCTCATGACTTCATTTAAACGACACTCACATGCATTTATATAGTATTCATGTATTTTAGGTAAACATAAAGAAAATGCTTCTTTATGGCCTTGTCAAGCATTATTAGAGTTATTATGATTGGAGTTATTTGTCCCTTCTCCTCTCTCCCTCTGTATTGCACTTCCTCCCCACTCCCCAGTTACACTTCTGCAGCTCCTTCTCCCCCACCCCACTTCCGCCATGGTCCCTCTGTGTTGTGGGATATTTATACACTGTGTGAAAATATATGGCTATGACTGGTTTAATAAAGAGCCAGGCAGGAGGTATACATGGAGCTTCTGGGCAGAGAGAGGAAGTAGGAGGAGAGAATCAAGGCTCAGAGGAGACACCCACGAGGCACTGAGGAAGTTGGGCCCATGGAATGAAAGAAAAGTAAGAAGTCTCATGATAGAGCACAGATGAATAGAAATGGGTAATTTAATTTATAAGAGCTAGTTAGGAATAAGCCTAAGCTATAGGCTGAGCTTTCATAATTAATAGTAAGTCTCCATGTCATTATGTGGGAGCTGACTGGGGAGACAGAGAAAGACTTGTTACACTTTCCTGGGTCCTGTGTAGACTCAGGTTTTATCCTCAGTCTGAAAATTTAGAGCTAGGACTCCTCCCTACACATAAAAAGTAACTTTTGTGTTTCTAGGCCTAGGCTGCTTCAGTTAATATGCTGTTTTCTATTTCCACCCGACTACCTGCGAAGATCATGATTTCATTGTCCTTCATTGCTGAACAGTTATTCCATAGTGAACACGCACCACCATTTCCTTATCCTTTCATCCGTGGAGGGAAACTTAGGCTGCCTTTATTTCTTAGCTATGGTGAATAGAGGAGAATTCACATAGCTGAGCAAGGGTTTGTGGGTTAGCATGTCGAGTCCTTTGGGCAAATATCAAGGCGTTGTATAGCTGGGTCATACGGTAGATTCATTTTTAGCTTTCGGAGAACTTCCCACACTGATTTCCAGAGGAGCTGCTCCAGCTGGCCATCCACCAACAACAGAGAGGGTCCCTCTCCCCACACCCTCTCCAGCATTTGCTGTCTGTCCGTTGTTCTGTCATTCCCATTCTGACCAGGAAAGATGGAATCCCACAGTTGTTCTGATGCTCATCCCCTAGGGTTAGGGACAATGAACAGTTTTTGAGCTGTTTCTTACCCACTTTTATTTCTTCTTTTGCGAACTCTCTGTTTGGATCCATAGTCCATTTGCAAATTTGGTCATTTGTTTTCTTGATTCTGCTTTCTGAGTTTTTTGTATATCCTGGAACTAATCCTTTGTCAGATGGACAGCTGGCAGAGCCTGTCCCACTTGGTGGCGCCCTCTTCAGTTCTGCGAGGTCCCACCTGACAGTTGGTGGCCTCGGTTCCAGAGTGAATGGAGTCCTCTTCAGGAAGCCCTTTCCCACCCCTGTCCTGCAGGGCAGTGCCTGTGTGTTCTAAATATCTATCCTTATATATGAGAGCTACAGATAAATGTTGCTCTCACCCGTCCTCCAGCAGAGACCATCACAGAAAACCACAGCTGGTCAAAATACAGCGAAGGAAGTGAGCATGCATGCCCTGGCCCAGCTGATAGGTCTACAGTGCAACCCCGACACCCGAGCTTGGCTCAGGGAACATTGCAGAAGGGGCAGGAAGGCCTCCTGCTAAGAGTGTCTTAGATGGACAGGGAAGCTGCATCCATGACATCTCCATACAGAACCGGAACAGCCGCAACACTGGTTGACATGCTGGTGTGGACAGGGAACGTTACGTGGGTCTTCACTCCAATGCAGAGCTACAGGCAATTCATGGGTGCTGAGGGAAGGCAAACTGGTTTTCTCCAGGGATGAGTCCCAGGATTGGTTATCCAGTTCCAAGGATTCCGTCCTAAACACATGAGCAACACCAGATGGGCTCAGCTGGTGTGTATGTGAATATATGGTGTATATGCATGTGAATATATGCATAATTTGTGATATACATGTGTGTAAATATATGTGTGAATATATGTGTGTGAATGTATGTATGTGTGAGCATACATGTGTGAATATATGTATGGGTGTATATGTGTGCAAATATATGTATGAATATATGTACACTTGCCGGGCGGTGGTGGCGCACGCCTTTAATCCCAGCACTCGGGAGGCAGAGGAAGGTGGATTTCTGTGAGTTCGAGACCAGCCTGGTCTACAAGAGCTAGTTCCAGGACAGGCTCCAAAGCCACAGAGAAACTCTATCTCGAAAAAACAAAAAAATATATATATACGTACACGTGTGTATATGTGTGAATATATGTACATGTGTGAATATATGTACATGCGTGTATAAATATATGTACGGTGAGTATACATGTGTGCGAATATATGTATGTGTGAATATATGTAAATGTGAGACTACGGATGTGTGCATGTGTGAATACATGTGTGTGTGTATATATGTGAAGATATATATACGTGTATGTGTGTAAACATGTATGTGTGTGTAAATATATGTATGTGTGAATATATGTATTGTGTGTCTGAGGTCATGAACCTGAGAGGGCGTGGGGATGAGGGAAGAGTGGGAGGGGGGAGGGAGGAGGGACTAATGTGAATACAGCACCCATAAATGAGTTTAATGTTTTTTTAATTAAAACAACAGCAGCAACAACAAAATCAAAAAAAGAAAGAGGTGGGAAGGAAGGAAGGAAAGAAGGAAGGGGAAGGAAGGAAGGAAAGGAAGCGAGAGAGCAAAGAGCTCAAGTGAACCCATTTCTGGTGTTAGAATTCAAAGCCTCGCATCCCTCGGAGGAGGAGGCACCAGGAGGGGAGAGCTAGGTGCTTGGCGGAGTCTACACAGGGGAAGCGGAGGGAGCCTGTGGCCGCCGTGTGCAGGACGGCCTGCAGGGGGCGAGAGAGGGCGCTCGCAGCCTAATGAGGAGATCTGGGGCTCACACCGGATGGAGATTCTGGGAGATTAAACACATACATTACAATTAATAAAGGAGTTAAAAAATAGGAGAAGACCGCACCATTTCTGAACTATGTAGAAAAAGAAAAAAAAAAAAAAAAAAGGACCGAGCAGGAATTCAAACAAAACAGCAAAGAGAGAAAGATCTAGAAAGGTACAGGGATGGGCAAAGCTGGCCATGCATTAGCAGAGTTCTCAGTTTCATCTTCAGCTCACACTGCGTCCCGAATTCAGTGCAGGACGGTGAGGGGTTCAAGATCATCTTTGTCTGCAGAGGGATTTCAGGCTAGCCTGGGCTACTCAAGGCCCCACATGCAGCAACACCGATATACTTGACCTCCATGATCATGCGTGTGCGCATGTGCACAAAACCCCAGCGTAAAATCTGTTTTCCCAGTCCGAAGATAAAATATAATAACTTTAAAAGCACTGAAATTTGTTTAGCCATTTTATTTTATTTTTTGAGTCTGGGCCTCACTATGCAGCCCTGGCTGTCCTGGAACTCGCTCTATAGACCAGGTTCACCTCAAACTCAGTGCGATTCCCCTGTCTCTTCCTCCCGAGTGATTAAAAGGTGTGTGTTACGACTGCCCAGCTGTTTTACCACTTTGAATAAAAAATTATGGGTGTGGGGGTACATGCCTTTAAACCCAGCACTTGGGAGACAGAGGCAGACCAACCTCTGTGAGCTGGAGGTCTATAGAGTGAGTTCCAGGACAGCCAGTGCTACACAGAGAAACCTGTCTCAAAAAAAAAAAGTGGTTTTAACATGTTAAAGTAAAACATAAAAACATTTTTAATTATTATAACTTCCACTGTATTTATTCATCTTAAAAACTATAATACTTTTACTTGAAAATTTTACACACATGTATGATGCATTTTATCACATTTTGTCTCTGTTTCTCCCCTGGAATCCCCAACGAAGCCCCCGCTCAACTTTGCATCCTTTCCTTCTTTTGATAGCATGCTGGCTTCAGTCAGTGCTGCTCACAGGTACGTGACTATGGAAATCCCCGAGGGAATCTGGTGGTCGGATCAGCAGCCTTCACTGGGGTGGAGATGGGGCTGGTGAGCTCCTCCCTCACGCGGGCTGGTTGGTCTTGAGCGGTTGACCATAGTCCCAAGACAAACGCTGCTAGACTGCGTAATAAAAGGTAATATGGGCTGATGAGAAGCTCAGAGAGTAGACTGGAGGGGCTGAGTTTGAATTGCCAGAACCATGTGAAGCTGAATGTAGGTAGAGGAGACAGAGAAGATGGAGGAGGAGATGGAGGAGGAGATGGAGGAGGAGGGGATGGAGGAGGAGATGGAGGAGGAGGAGATGGAGGAGGAGGAGATGGAGGAGGAGGAGATGGAGGAGGAGGAGATG